>NW_020867381.1:0-43331 GCF_003369695.1 Bos indicus x Bos taurus | reverse complement strand
AAGTGGTGGGACCGGATGCCATGATCTTCGTTTTCTGAATTTTGAGCTTTAAGCCAAAAGATAATATTACTAAGTTGTCAGTTCTTTCCAATTTGATCTATAGGCTCAACACAAGCCTAAGCAAAAAACCTAGCAAGTTATTTTGTGAATATCTACAATCTGATTCTAACATTTATATGGAAAGGCCAAAGATCTGTGTTAACCAACATAATACTTAAGAAGAACAAAGATGAAAGACACACACTACTCAATTCGAAGACTTCTAAAACTATGATAATCAAGACATCAACATATTAGCCAAAAAAAAAACCTACACATAGATCAATAAGACAATAGAAGATCCAGAGATACACCAATACAAATACATCCTATTGCTTTTTGAGAAAGACACAAATGCAAAGCAATTTAACAGGAAAGAGATAGTCTTTTCCTGGGTTCGATCCCTGGGTTGGGAAGATCCCCTGGAGAGGGAAAGGCTACCCACTCCACTATTCTGTTCTGGAGAACTCCATGAGCTACAGTCCATGGGGTTGCAAAGAGTCAGACACGACTGAGTGACTTTCATTTCATGTCACTTTCAACAAATAGTGCTGAAAACACCTGGATTTCCAAATACAAATAAATAAATAAATGAACAAACCTAGACCCAGATCTTACAGCTTTCACCAAAAGTGATGCAAAACAGTCACAGAACTAACTTTAACATGCAAATTATAAAATGTCTAGAACACAGTAGAAAAATCCATGCCACCTGAGTCAAATCATTTCATAACGGAACTTTTTAGATACAAGGATAAAGCAGAATGTGGGAAAGAAAAAGTGGTAAGCTTGAAGTATAAGGCTTCTGCTCTGCAAAAGACACTGTTAAAGAGAATGAAAACACAGCTATGGAGCCCGTGCTGAGCCGCAACTAGTGAGGCCCACCCACCACAACTACTAAAGCCTGCACTCAACAGCTGATAATCTACAACAGGAGAAGCCACCAGAGTGAAAAATCTGTGGTCCACAACTGGAGAGTGGTCCCGCTCACCGCAGCTAAAGAAAGGTCCACGCAGCAACGAAGACCAGCCACAACCAAAAATAAGCAAAACTGCAATAAATAAATAATACAATGCAGTATCCTGGATGAGATCCGGGAACAGGAAAAATGGTCATCTGAATAAATGTGCAGATACTAATCATGATCAAGATTCTTAACTAAGGAAATGTGCCATGTTAATGTAAAAAGTTTAAAAACAGGAAAACTGGTTACCAGGTATTATGGGAATTCTGTGTACTACCTTCATAATTTCTCAATAAATTTAAGAGTGTTCTAAAATTAAAAGATTATTCAAAAATGGTAGGCTTGGAAATAGAAACAATTATGTCCTAAATGCTGTCAGGCAGCACACTCCCTTAAGAGTGTTCTGCTAAACAATGGGAACAAGTGTAGTCCAGCGAAGTTGAAGAACAGCCTCGGCCACAGCATCCTGTTGTTCCAACCGGCTTCACGGTTGTGTCTCTTAAATACAGGAGAAAAGGACAGAGCATGGAGGCCAGTCCCCAAAATTATGGGTTTAAGGCTACATCCAGGCAGGATCTTTGGCTGTGTTTCTTCTAGGTGTAATAAAAACAGACTGAATTCCAAATAAGATCTGTAGGGAACTGAACTAGGAAATAAACAAGCTGGCCAAGAACTGCTTGTGACTATGCACTGGGCAAAGCAGTCCCCAGACCTCCCTATCTGCAGCACAGGAAATGCAAGTGACCACCAAGCGGGCTCACCCTCTGCAATCTGGATCAGACGTGGCCATCGTGACAATGGGCATCGAAGCTCCTCACAAAGAGGAAACAGGACGAGCAGCTGCTAAGACAGGAAGTGCCACCCCTACCTCAGATTAGACTCAAACACTGCAGAACCACGTGACTGCCATGGGCTCCCTTCTTCTCACTCCAAATGGGACTTTTTCACTTTGTCATGTGAACTAACCTAGACAAATATGGTCAGTCACAATTACTAGATACTTTGCTGTAAATATCTTTGGCCTCCAATAGCTATAGGTAAGTGAAAGCTAAACCTCTTACAACATTGTGAGGTTGAGATCAAAATTTGCCACAGATGCATTTTATTTTGTTCATAATTATACAAACCAACCAAGACAGCATACTGAAAAGCAGAGACATTACTTTGCCAACAAAGGTCCTTCTAGTCAAAGCTATGGTTTTTCCTGGGTCATGTATGGATGTGAGAGCTGGACTGTGAAGAAGGCTGAGTGCCGAAGAATTGATGCTTTTGAACTGTGGTGTTGGAGAAGACTCTTGAGAGTCCCTTGGACTGCAAGAAGATCCAACCAGTCCATCATAAAGGAAATTAGTCCTGAATATTCATTGGAAGGACTAATGCTGAAGCTGACACTCCAATACTTTGGCCACCTGATTGGAAGAACCGAACTCATTGGAAAAGACTCTGATGCTGGGAGGGATTGGGGGCAGGAGGAGAAGGGGACAACAGAGGGTGAGATGATTGGATGGCATCACCAACTAGATGGACATGAGTTTGAGCAAGTTCCAGGAGTTGGTGATGGACAGGAGGCCTGGCATGCTGCAGTCTAAGGGTCGCAAAGAGTCGGACACGACTGAGCGACTGAACTGAACTGATACAGCCTTTTCTATGAGTGCAACAAAACTTCAATTCCTATTCCTTTTAGGTGCTCTAACCACACTATGGGCTTCTCTGGTGGCTCAGTGGCAAAGAATCCACCTGCAATGCAGAAGATGCAGCAGGAGCTTGGGTTCAATCCCTGGGTCAGGAAGATCCCCTGGAGGAAGAAATGACAACCCACTTCAGAATTCTTACTTGAAAAATCACATGGGCAGAGGAGGCTGGTGGGCTACATGTGGTCGCAAAAGAGTCAGACACACTCAGTGACTAAACAACAATGAAAACAAACCAACACCATGCATGAAAGGATCATCAGAGACAAGTAAATATTCTAGCAGCAGGATTCAACTATATTTAAAGTTGGATTAAGTCAGTGAGGCCCTCCATACGTGTCTAAACATAGAAATTATTCAAAATCCCAGGCCTAGAGTGCCATTCCAAAAGGAATGGGAAACAGAAAAAAAAAAAAGGCTACTAAAGTCACTAGATTCTTAGACTCTAATCATGCAAGGACAGAGATAAGCGTGAATATTTCTAGAGAGTCCACATACATTAAAGATGGCTTATTTCATGAATGAGTAATCATTTTTAAAGTCACCTATCCAACACTCCAGAGAAGGCAATGGCACCCCACTCCAGTACTCTTGCCTGGAAAATCCCATGGATGGAGGAGCCTGGTAGGCTGCAGTTCATGGGGTCGCTACGAGTCAGACATGACTGAGCAACTTCACTTTCACTTTTCACTTTCATGCATTGGAGGAGGAAATGGCCACCCACTCCAGTGTTCTTGCCTGGAGAATCCCAGGGACGGGGGAGCCTGGTAGGCTGCTGTCTATGGGGTCGCACAGAGTCGGACACAACTGAATCAACTTAGCAGCAGCAGCAGCATCCAACACTCAGAATGGGAGACAATATTTGCAAATGAAACAGCTGACAAAAAATTAATCTACAAAATATACAAAAAGCTCAGGCAGCTCAAAATCAAAAGAACAAACAACTCAATCAAAAACATGGATGCAAGACCTAAATAGACATTTCTAAAAAGAAGATACACAGGTGGCCAAGAGGCACATGAAAAGATGCTCAACATTACTAATTATTAGAGAATGCAAATCAAAACTAAAATGAGATATCACTTCACACAAGTCAAAATGACCATCACCAAAAAATCTACAAACAATAAATGCTGGAGAGGTTATGGAGTAGAGTCAACTATTAGTAAATCTTTTGTTGGTGGTGAAGTAAAAAAAAAAAGTGAAAAGGTTTGTTGTAGCTTCAGGCATGGAGGTGACTTTTAGTGAATGCATTGCCAAGTAAAGTGCTTCATGTGTTAACTAATTATTCATAGGATATATACTTAAATCACACACACACACACACACACACACACACGAGTCTTCCTCAACTGACAATGAGGTTATGTCTCAATAAAGCCATTGTAAGCAGCAGCAGCAGCAAGCTGAAAATATCATAAATCAAAAATGCACCTGATAACCTAAATCAATGAACATCATAACTTCGCCTAGCCTGCCTTAAATGAGGGCTTCCCTGGTAGCTCAGCTTGTAAAGAATCTGCCTGCAATGCAGGAGACCTCAGTTTGATTTCTGGGTCAGGAAGATCCCCTGGAGAAGGGAGAGGCCACCTACTCCAGTATTCATGGGCTTTGCTGATGGCTCAGAAGGTAAAGAATCCACCTGCACTGCAGGAGACCTGGGTTTGATTCTAGGGTTGGGACAATCTCCTAGAGAAGGGCATGGCAACCCAGTCAAGTATTTCCTGACTGGAGAATCCCCGTGGAGAGAGGAGTCTGGTGTGCTACAGTCCATGGGGTCACAAAGACTCAGACACAACTGAGCAACTAAGCACAGGACAGCACAGCACAAAATGAATTAAACTTACAAATGCTGGGATAAAGTACTACTATAAGTTTATTTTCTTGAAGGTAGATCTATCTAGAGATATCTTGTAAGCTATGCGACCCTTCACTTGCAATCTAGCATTCTTGACATCAAATTTGTCATTCATATTTTTCACTCTGATTTTTGAAATAGGTCTAATATGCCTGATATTATCATTTCATCCTGGAAGATTTAATCTCCTACTAGACAATTCATTTTTCTAGGCAGAACTTCAGAGGGCAACTATGAAATAACATTTGGTCATATAAGACTGGGTTCATTAAAGGAAAGTTTTGTTTCATATCTAAAGTTTTAAAATACAGAGCCCTGTCTACACTATTCTCCCCGTAACAAGCCTTGATAAAGGGGATGTGTGTTTTCTTCCTAGCCTTTACTTAACATAGTAAAATTGGCTGATTAGAGATCTATTTTTCTCTAACTCCAAATCCTTTATATTTCTTCTTGCAGACAGAAAGTGTTCCTTGTGCCAGTTATCACTTGCAACAAGACAAAGGATTCTAAGATCAAAGGCTATTGATCAAAATTCCAAAGTCAATGTCACATTTCTTATCCTACGTGCCAAAGAAAACTGGTTAATTTGTAAGCAAGGAGACCAGATCTCAGGACCAAGCTATGATAGCCATCAAAAGTGGTGTATAGCACCTGTAAAAGTTCACAAAGGATTCTTTAGGACAAACACTGTTAATGCCTTAAAGAATACAACTTCACTTGTTTAAAACTATATGTATAGCTTATGTATTAAATTTGATTAGAGCCCCTCATATTGTTGCTGCTGCTGCTGCTAAGTCACCTCAGTCGTGTCCGACTCTGTGTGACTCCATCGATGGCAGCCCACCAGGCTGCCCCGTCCCTGGGATTCTCCAGGCAAGAACACTGGAGTGGGTTGCCATTTCCTTCTCCAGTGCATGAAAGTGAAAAGTGAAAGTGAAGTCACTCAGTCGGGTCCGACTCTTAGCGGCCCCATGGACTGCAGCCTACCAGGCTCCTCCATCCATGGGATTTTCCAGGCAAGAGTACTGGAGTGGGGTGCCATTGCCTTCTGCCTCATATTGTTAATGTATGCTTTATTTTTTGTTAGTAGGAAGTTGTTATTTCTTCAATGAATGTCTTAAAAAAGAGATCTTTCCTGGTGGAGACATTTAACAATGACTCTATGATAAAACTAGCTGAGAATGGTAAAGGTATTATACAATGAAAAGAAAGTTCAATGTTACACTTACACGTTTAAAAAATGTCTAACATTCTGGGGCTTCCTTTGCCTAGTTGGCTGAAGTTAAAGCAAAGATGCCAAGGGTATATACAAACATCCAATTTCTCAGACTAGAATTCAATTTTACCGATGGGCCTACTCTTCTTTTCTCTCATGGAATCACAGGCTAGAGGGAGAGATGGAACGCGATTAAAATCAAGTGTGATATGGGCTAAGATATGGATCGTTCTCCCAAAGAAAGGCAATGAATGCCAAAGAATGTTCAAACTACAGCACAATTGCACTCATCTCACACGCTAGCAAAGGAATGCTCAAAATTCTCCAAACTGGGCTTCAACAACACATGAACAGTGAACTTCCAGATGTTTAAGCTGGATTTAGAAAAGGCAGAGGAACCAGAGATCAAATTGCCAACATCCGCTGGATCATAGGAAAAGCAAGCGAGTTCCAGAAAAACGTACACTCCTGCTTTATTCATTACACCAAAGCCTTTGACTGTGTGGATTACAACAAACTGTGAAAAATTCTTCAAGAGATAGGAATACCAGACCACCTGACCTGCCTCCTGAGAAATCTGTATGCAGGTCAAAAAGCAACAGTTAGAACCGGACATGGAACAACATACTGGTTCCAAATTGGGAAAGGAATACATCAAGGCTGTATATTGTCACCCTGTTTATTTAACTTATATGCAGAGTACATCATGAGAAACGCTGGGCTGGATGAAGCACAGCTGGAATCAAGATTCCTTGGAGAAATATCAATAACCTCAGATATGCAGATCCCACCACCTTATGGCAGGAAGTGAAGAAGAACTAAAGAGACTCTTGAAGAAAGTGAAAGAGGAGAGTGAAAAAGTTGGCTTCAAGTCCAACATTCAGAAAACTAAGATCATGGCATCCAGTCCGATCACTTCATGGCAAGTAGATGGGGAAACAATGGAAACAGTGAGAGACTTTATATTCTTGGGCTCCAAAATCACTGCAGGTGGTGATTGCAGCCATGAAATTAAAAGATGCTTACTCCTTGGAAGAAAACTTATGACCAACCTAGATAGCATATTAAAAGCAGAGACATTACTTTGCCAACAAAGGTCCATCCTGTCAAAGCTATGGTTTTCCCAGTAGTCATGTATGGATGTGAGAGTTGGACTGTAAAGAAAGCTGAGCGCTGAAGAATTGATGCTTTTCAACTGTGGTGTTGGAGAACACTCTTGAAAGTCCCTTGGACAGCAAGGAGATCCAACCAGTCAATCCTAACAGAAATCAGCCCTGAATATTCATTGGAAGGACTGATGCTGAAGCTGAAACCCTAATACTTTGGCCACCTGATGCAAAGAACTGACTCATTGGAAAAGACCCTGATGCCTGGAAAGATTAAAGGCAGGAGGAGAAGGGGACAACAGAGGATGAGATGGTTGGATGGCATCACCGACTCTATGGACTTAAGTTTGAGCAAGCTCTGGGAGTTGGTGATGGACAGGGAAGCCTGGTGTGCTACATTCCATGGGGTCACAAAGAGTTGGACACGACTGAGTGACTGAACTGACTTGATGGATTGTACATCTGAAATAGGGTCCCTTTCAATGGATAAAATAACTTCTCAAATGGATGAAAATGCCATTTGACAGTGAGGTTTAAATTTCTTTCCAAATAGGGACTGCCCAAACTTATCTTGAAGGCTGTCTCTCACACAAAATCTCAAGACATTTTTTTTTAATTTAAAGTTCTTTATAACAGGTTGATAAGCATCAGATATCCCTTTGCACTGAATATCTTGTGATAAGCTCTTTGCCAGTAATGGTTTCATAGTCCTTAATACTCACACTCATGACAATAATACATTCCGTAAATCTTCTAGAATAAATACTATAAATCAAGAAGGATGTGGCCTCACGTTAATTCTAAACAGATAATGCTACTGCCTAATTTAACAACATTTGGTAACCTGATTTGAGAATAATGGCCATTCTAAAAATCATAAAAGGAAATTTTTTACCAAACCAAATTTAACTAAAGAGCATTAAATTTGAACTCCAGTTTGAACTCTGGAGGAATGGAAGACAACAGTTCTGTGCTAAAGTCAGTCTCCAGATTCTTAGCAAATATCTTAAAATATGTCTCAAAGTTCTCTAAAAGTTTTCATTCTTCTTTGGATATCAGATTTCATTTCTTGCATTATGGTATAAAACGTTTCCCTTAACAAGAGCCACAGTTGCTTATTACATAACAGACTAATTTGCTGCTAAAAATATTCCTTTGTGTCAATAGATCAAAGGCTACTGATCACAATTCCACAGTCACTGTATCCTACTTATTAAACTAACCTGGAGACAATGGGGAATGACTCATCAGCCTTTAATTATACCAAAGTGGACCATTCTTAGACCCAACTAGAAAGAATTTTTTAACAACCACCTTTATAATACGATGAGAACAAAATAAGGAAAAATAAATAATCTAAAGAAACCAAAATTTCTAAAAAATATTTGCTTATTTAACCACCATATCTTATTATCACTAATTTTAGAACTAAGATAACATGTGAAAAGAATTCATGACTGCAAATATTAATTCTTAAGTAGAGCTATGTTTTGACTAAAGCTGCCATTGTGTGAGTGTGTGTGTGTGTGTTTTCACATAAAAGATATGCAATGTGAAAAACGGAAAGTATTTCACAGTGTTGCTGGCTGGCTGGCTGCACTGATATTCTGGGTCAGCACACACGCCCCCATTCAGCTGCCCTGGGTGCACTGTGATGTTTACGAATGTTATTTTGAAAGGGGAAGCAAGAGGTCTGCTCTTGCATACACGAAAGTACAGCCCTAAGCGACTAGGTGATAATTACCCATCCCCATTACCATTCTTTATAAAAGAATAAGCTATTAGTTGTGGAAGATTATATACATGTCCAGAGAGTACTGGGAGAAAGGCCCACAAATATTACTAAGTGCTTAGACTCCCCTCGTGTCGTGAAATTATAGCTGCATAGAGTGAAAGCTTAGCATCTGAAGTCAACTCTGCCCCCATAAAGACACTTAACATAGCTTTCGTTATTAAGTATTTTAGACCTTATTACCTATGTATCGGTAAAGCTTAATTTCATACACCCAGTCCGCAGATTCTAAGTGATGTGGGAAGGTCATTCCATCTGACATCTCAGACCAATACTTTCCTAATGGTCTTATTTGCTAACCCCCTTTCATGTCCTCATGGGCCTATGTTTCTTTTTCCTTTTCTCCAACTATCCTGATTCCACATATCTCAGGTGGGTAGTGGACTCTATTTGCCATCCAGGAAACTGACTATTTAAGGAATTCTCAATAAATAGTGTGTGTAGCATGCGTGCAACAATAAATTAGAATGCATCCTTGTAAAATGCTTGTTTTAGAAGATAATTTGGGAGTAAATAAATGTAGGCAGGAGGAGAGAAAAGTTTTTTTCAAGCTGCTGAGATGTTGTAAAAAGATTCTCAAAAGGTCGACATGGACAATGCAGTGTGCACCATCATTATGTTTTTTATCTTGCTCTATAGTGATCGAGGGGACACGTTTTTCCTTCCTTCTTTTAAAGACATTTAAAAGCAGTGTTCTAGTTTCGCAGCCAGCATCTTCACACCATTCAAAGGACATACAGTCAATCATAACCCCATACAGGAAGAAGAGGGTTAGTTTTCACTTAAGTAAAGTTTAGTGAAAAGCCAACAGATCAGTGTGATTATGGCTAGATCAATGATGAATACTTCTGAGAGGTTTTACACAAGCAGCTGCCTTAGGATGGAGCTCTAAGGAGCAGGTAGGTCAAGAAAAACATGAACGCAATGCCCAGCACATGCAGCTCCCTTTGGGTCCATAAAGAATCTGACCAGATTGTCTAACGGGAAGCCGTTCTTGCCACAGGGGCAGGGTTGAAGCGTTTCCATTTCCGCTGACTGCATTTCATCCTTGAGTGTGTCGGCTAAGGTTTTCTGCTGGTCAAAGTCACAAAAATTCTGGTCGATATCTTTTATGAGGAATGACAAATGTACAAAGATAAACTCTACTGTGTCAGATAAACTACATGGGGTTTTACTAGATCCCAAGCAAAGATTTAACAACATGTATCAATTCCAAAGTCTTCTGTTAATTCAAGGAAACAAAAAACTCACACTAAAAAGATACCTGACCAGGCTAGAGACAGACTTATGTTCAGGGCTATGAACATCTTGAGAGCCATCCTTTTTAGATGTGAACTGTTACAGGGAACTTTTAAAAAGAAGTTTCTCGTGAGGCAGCAGATAAAAATGAGAAACTTGTCAAACCTCAGAAAAGATCAATTTTGAATAATCTACCTGTGGCAGATACTTTTGGAGCCTTTATTATCTCAACTTTTCCAAAACTCCCACAGGAATGTTTGTTCTTAATCCAGAAACAACGAAGTTTCATAAACAGCCCATCTGGAACTCACCTTTAACAGCAGAATGATTTGCTCTTCAGCTGATCTAAGTACATTCTAAAGCACCTCTGAATTATTTTTAAAGACAGGGACAGGGAAGGGGGCAGTTAATCTGGCAGAGATGTGAATGAGAACCTATTTATTCTTTTAAGTAAAAAGAACAATAAACATCTTTTTTTAATTATGAACTCATCTCTGTTAGCATAAACACTTTTTTTGCATGTGTCTTAAGTGAGATGCTTATCTGAGTCTTTTCTAAATCTGTAGGGCAGAACCAAAAGTATTTTCCCCTTGTTTTTCTTCTCTTTCCTCTCTCTCTCTTTTGCTTCCTTATTCTTCCAATTTTGAATGAGAATATTCCAATATTTCTCTTACAATAAACTGTAATTATTTATCATTTTATTGTATCTCACCCACCTCATTTTACAATAATCTCCCTTTAGAAATAACATACAGACACCACAGAGATTATCAAGAGTCTGCAGTATGTGTTCCATGGATTCGAATCACAGCTATGTCACAGACTTGCCGTGCGACCTTGACCCAGACACTTCTCTATTCAGTCTGATTAGTCTCAAATATCACAAAAGTATCTCCTTCACAGGAGAACAAAGATCATTTATTTGGTACTTCAAAGCCAAGAATTCTCATTAAATGTTTTCATTAAATATAACTTTAAAATATTACTATTTGCAAATGATTATCTATCATATTTGCCACGCACAGAACAAGCTGGTACTGTATTATATCAGTCGAGTAAATTGTACGTAGCTACCTCCAAGTCAAGTTCAAGGTTCTTGTGTACATATAGCATGTCTGTGCTCAAGATAATAGTGACCTAAAATGACTTCTATACAAATGTCCTCAGTAGTAAAGAAAAGGAACTATATGATACATAACCAAAATGGTGTTTAGATAGAACGCGGTTCATATTTTTCACAGCTTCAGTAGCTTTCAAAGAAAGATTTCAGGGGCTACACATCCTATAGAAAGCATCAAAGCCAAAGGATTGACCATTAAGTTTAGCAGCATGATTCATTTTATCAACTTTCCCCAGTCTTCTAATACTCCCTTTCAAAAACTGCAAACTGTGTGAGACTGTGAGTGTATTAAATTATATCATTATGTCCTTAGAGGAAATACTTCTATTATTCAGGGCAAGAAATGATCTTTGCTCAACCATGACAGAATCGCAACCAACTGATCTGGAATTTTTGGTGTTGAACACTAGCCAGTTAAAACGTTTAGCAATGAAAACAATTATTTATAGAATTTTACTGGTGTAAAATCCTGGGTCCAAAATGATATGAAACCTTGGAGAGGAAAGAAAGAACTTATAGCTATTATGATGCTCCCTACAATAAATTCTAGTTATGTGAGCACATAAAAACTATTTAAATTTAAAAAGTAATTTTCTTATCTGTGGCTAAAATTTAACTTTACTTCCTTGAAATGATTCATCTGTCAATAACACATGTTCTTCTGGATAAAATAGGTCTACAAAGAAACTGTCAAACTCTTGTCAATTGTGCAGGACAAGCAATGTTTTAGAAGTTAATTAGCTTGAGACTTCTGGTAAAACATCTTTTCTTGTTCCCTTTATTCTCATAGGTATTGCTATACTCTCTTCCAAAGCTTATGCTTTCTTCTAACTTGAGAAATTTACTAAACTACAATACTTTAACTACAATCATATATCCTAAAACATACTTTTTTATGATTTCTTCTACATCTGCAAAAAGAGTGATTAAACCAAAGAATTTTAGAAAAGTCATGTATTTTACTAATGTAGTCAAATCAACTGTAAAAACAATGACTCATGAGCAACAGATAAAATAAATTGCTTTTTCAAAGAGATATTGAAGTCAGGGAACAATCCATGCTTAGAACTGAAGTCTTAGTCATAGCACTGTGACCTCTCACCTTAGGTGATAAAAGACACAGGTCGGAATTGACAATACATACTCATGGCTGATCATGGCTCCTAGTTATTGATCAAAGGAGAAAAAAAGTACTTGGCAGGAAAAACATTGCTCTGAATCACAAACATCCATTCTCGTGAGACTCAGCAACTCTCTGGGTTTCTCCCTTTCGAACTGGAAGCAAGAAGTGAGTTCAGCCAGTATTTAATATCAAGTGAATGTGGTGTTTAATCAATAGTCTTCTGCTTTGTTCCTTGATGTGGAAAGCAGTGTCTATTCATTCAGCAAAGGTTAATGCCAAGGGTCAAGTGATTTCACACTCTCGGTCGGATCCGCAACATTGCAGTAGTTCAGATGCCTTAGACAATGATGACTCAGTTGGACTGATTTATTGCCACTCGAAGGCCCTGCTTAATACTAAAGTGCTCTCTTATGATAATATCTCAGAAAATAGCACTGATAAAAGAGGAGGCAATAATTACCTACATTTTGAAGTAATGTCTTCATTTCTAACATCCTATAAAGATGTAACGTCCATTTTAAATGATCTGCTTCTTGTATTAGCAAGCCATTTAAACAAGATCTTGCCAATATCATCTCTTTTATGAAATACACCATGGAAGAAATTTAGTAATCCTTTGACACAAATGTAAATTATAAGTAATACATGATTTAACATATGTTTTGTATATTATATTTTTAATATTTACTTACTGCAAAATTTTTATATCAGACAATAAAAAATATTTACCAATAGGAGGAAAAATATGAATCAATATAGTCAACTTTAGTAAGCAATGAAGACAGGTTGCAATTTGATTTCTTCCTTTTTCACCAATTCAAGCCCAAGACAGGCAAGCTGCCTACAGATCCTTTCTAAATATGATTCACTTACACCAGCATTATTTGAGGTCACTGTTTTAAACCAAAACGCATTTGACTATGTCAGGGGTTCAATCTTCAACATGTTAGCATCCATGATTATTATTCAGCAATGCCTCATTCCAGATGTGCTTTACATAATGAAAGAAGTTCAAATGTCACCAGGAAAACCATGTGAAAAGAATTAATTGGAAAGCTTATCATAGGAAAGTCATTTAGAATCCAGCTTTCACTAACGTATCTGTGGATTAATTACATATACCAATGAATTAGTAAAACAAAATAAATCCTGTAAATTTATCTAAAGACATCCTATCATAACAAGTGGAAGGATATTTGAAAGAGTTGATTATATTCCATCCTAGATGATTAGCATGTAAAGCACTCCAATACAAATGTTCTGCCTTCTACTCCCTCTTTTTATAGGAGATACAGTGTTAAGAACTCCTAAATTACTTAAATAATGATTAATTCATAAATCCTATTTCAAACTATTTTAAACAGTATTTTAAAGTTTAACCTATGAATGGTTCATGTTGATGTATGGTAGAAACCAATGTAATATTGTGAAGCAATTATCCATCAATTAAAAATAAATTAAAATGCTAAAATTAAAATATTTTTTAAAGATTAAATATATGTAAAATGTTATACATTAAAAACAAACTTTTGTATTTGTATAATTCAAGAAAATTTAGTTTAAATCCTCAACAATGGCCTCTGCCTTAAAAACAAACAAAATGGGCAATAATCAGTAATTTCAATGAGAACAACAATTTCATTGTGCAGCAATCACCCATATGCTATCCAGAGGTCTGAATTTACCTTTTAATCAAACTTGTCTTCAAAAGATGATGACTTTTTTGCCGCTCTCCTATTGGGAATGATTTTATAGGCCATATGATAGAAAATGACCTACAGTAGAAAAAAAAGAAAGATAATTAAGCACAAAGCTCTTAAAAATAAGACAGCCTTCAGAATGGGAGAAAATAATAGCAAATGAAGCAACCGACAAACAACTAATCTCAAAAATACATAAGCAACTCCTACAGCTCAATTCCAGAAAAATAAATGACCCAATCAAAAAATGGGCCAAAGAACTAAATAGACATTTCTCCAAAGAAGACATACAGATGGCTAACAAACACATGAAAAGATGCTCAACATCACTCATTATCAGAGAAATGCAAATCAAAACCACTATGAGGTACCATTTCACGCCAGTCAGAATGGCTGCGATCCAAAAGTCTACAAGCAATAAATGCTGGAGAGGGTGTGGAGAAAAGGGAACCCTCTTACACTGTTGGTGGGAATGCAAACTAGTACAGCCACGATGGAGAACAGTGTGGAGATTCCTTAAAAAACTGGAAATAGAACTGCCTTATGATCCAGCAATCCCACTGCTGGGCATACACACTGAGGAAACCAGAAGGGAAAGAGACACGTGTACCCCAATGTTCATCGCAGCACTGTTTATAATAGCCAGGACATGGAAGCAACCTAGATGTCTAGCAGCAGATGAATGGATAAGAAAGCTGTGGTACATATACACAATGGAGTATTACTCAGCCATTAAAAAGAATTCATTTGAATCAGTTCTAATGAGGTGGATGAAACTGGAGCCTATTATACAGAGTGAAGTAAGCCAGAAAGAAAAACACCAATACAGTATATTAACGCATATATATGGAATTTAGAAAGATGCTAACAATAACCCTGTATATGAGACAGCAAAAGAGACACTGATGTATAGAACAGTCTTATGGACTCTGTGGGAGAGGGAGAGGGTGGGAAGATCTGGGAGAATGACATTGAAACATGTATAATATTATGTATGAAACGAGTCACCAGTCCAGCTTCGATGCACGATACTGGATGCTTGGGGCTGGTGCACTGGGATGACCCAGAGGGATGGTATGGGGAGGGAGAAGGGAGGAGGGTTCAGGATGGGGAACACATGTATACCTGTGGCGGATTCATTTCAATATTTGGCAAAACCAATACAATATTGTAAAGTTTAAAAATAAAATAAAATTTAAAAAAAAAATAAGACAAAAGAGCAACAACTAAATACATTTGCTTATTCTTAGAAAAAATAGGATTAGTGACCTAAGCACCCTAAAGAAAGGATTGTGAGCAGATAAGATTGGATATTTCAAAAATCTTCCAAAGGTATTTTTATACTCAATAACTTTCCCATATACTGTCCTTTACGCTAAAGATATTTCCTGGGAAATACAGGTCACTTAATTCAAAAGAACCGACTGATTGAAACAGACCCCGATGCTAGGCAACATTGAGGGCAGGAGGAGAAGGGGGCGACAGAGGATGAGATGATTGGACGGCATCGCCGATTCAATGGACATAAGTTTGAGCAAACACCGGGAGATAGTGAAGGACAGGGAAGCCTGGCAGGCTGCAGTCCATGGGGTTGCAAAGAGTCGGGCACAACTTAGTTACTAAACAACAAATTACAAATAATGAGATAATTCTGAGTGCCTAAAAAAATATTTGCATATTTTGAGTTCTATAATTGCATTTAACATGTATATAATGGTCAGAATAAAATGTTCAGTTCAATTCAGTTGCTCAGTCGTGTCCAACTCTTTGCAACCCCATGGACTGCAGCATTCCAGGCCTCCCTATCCATCACCAACTCCCAGAGCTTACTCAAACACATGTCCATCATGTCAGTGATGCCATCCCACCATCACATCCTCTGTCATCCCCTTCTCCTCCTGCCCTCAATCTTTCCCAGAATCAGGGTCTTTTCCAATGAGTCAGTTCTTTGCATCAGGTGGCCAAAATATTGGAGTTTCAGCTTCAGCATCAGTCCCTCCAATGAATATTCAAAATGTATATGTTGTTATTTTTCCTATGGTCATAATAAGTATGAACTATAAACAATTGTTTCATGTTTCAGTAAAATCTAGGGGAAAAAATACTTCCAAGAGTGCATTTTTCAATCTAATAGTAATCATCCCTTCAAATCCTAACAAAGTATTAAAAAACAATGTGTGGTCATTGTCTTTTCTAGTCTTATGTGTTCATATGTGCACAAAAGGGAGAAAAAGATATGTATGAATCTCTATTAATGCAGCTCTTATCTCAGAAATTTAAACACTATCTAGAATGCTCAAAAAAATTAATGTCTCCTTTCAGCCTTACATACTTATCAGCTGTAATTCAAAACTCTTTAATAATACTTATTCTAGTGCCTTATATGGGAATGATCTCAAGCACTAAGTTTCTCTCAATAAAAACATCACTTAGGTCAGGATAACAAGTTTAATGGGATGATATTTTTATAATTGTTATAGAACACATCTGTAGCTGTCTTTTCACTATATCAATTTCAAAATACCTAAATAGGAAAAAGGAAATAAAAGACCCTTTCCTTTATATTTTCAAAATTATTAAAGATATTCACAAAACCTTTATTGAAAGGTTTAAACTATTATTGTAATGAAGTTGCCAAATATTCTAATAAAACAAATTTTCTATAACAATTTCACTAATGAGTCAAAAACTGATAATAAAGTACATTTTTTATTTAGTACAAAGACAGCACTGTTCGTTTTATATAATTAAGAAAATTAAGTACAGCATGGTGATTATTGGGCTTCCCTTATGGCTAAGTTGGTAAAGAATCCACATGCAATGCGGGAGACTATAGTAAACATTATATCCGGTACTTGAAACTTACTAAGAGAATAGAACTTATGTGTTCTTATTACAAAACAAAGACGGTAATTATGTGAGGTGATATAGGTGTTAATTAATGCAACTGTGCTAATCATTTAGCAATACGTGTGTATCAAATAATCACTTTATACATCTTAAATTTACGCAATGTTATGCCTATTTTATCTCAGTAAAATTGGAAAAATAGTTTTATATTTTAAAAAATTAAATTCAAATAAGCAAAAATTAAAATTAAAAAGACCTTTCACCTTATGTATTTACCCATGCATCCAGTCTTTTGTATATATGTGTACAAAGACATAGTATATATGCTATACATATACATATGTAAAGAAAAATGTAAAATATAATGTATTTATAATGGGGTCAGAGTGATACCTGGAGAAGGAAATGGCAACCCACTCCAGTATTCTTGCCTGGGAAATCCCATGGACAGAGGAGCCTGGCAGGCTATGGTCCATGGGGTAGCAAAGAGTCAGACATAAATGAGCAACTAACACACACACACACACACACACACAGAGTGATACATATAATTTTTTAACTTAACTTTTCTCCTAGGAATATATACTATGAATATCTTTGCATATATTTATCTATTCTTCAGTATGATAATGATTATATCAAATTTTACTTTATTGACTAACCACAGTAATTTAGCCATTTTTTTCTCTTCTTAAGCATTAAAATTATTTTCCTTTTATTACTATTACAAATGAAGCTGTGATAAATTTTCAGCTGTATTTAGGAAAAAATATCCTAGAAAAAGAATCCAAGGCTCAAAGGACACAAACAGTCATAAAACTTCAGACAGGGTAGAGGAGTAATCTCTCAAACTGTGAAAATTTCATTGTTAACTTCATGAAGCAAATAAAGAATGGAAACACTTTTGACCATTGTACTCACATAATTTCCCTGATACCATACTATGCTCCACAGTAGGCTTTACAAGTTCCCTTTACTTTTCTCAGTAGTCAATAACTAATAAGTTTCTAATCACTGTTTTGTTCAAAATTTTATTTTATAGGCAATTCTGGATATTCAATCATCTTCAATCACACAAAGGGAAATTATGAAAGCTTAGTCAGCTTTTAAAGGATGAATATAGTATAACAAGGCTTCCGAGGTGGCTCAGTGAGAAAGAATCCACCTGCCAATGCAGGAGATCAGGGGACATAGGTCCCATTCCTGGGTCAAGTTGTTCCCCTGGAGTAGGAAACAGCAACTACTCCAGTACGCTTTCCTGGGAAATTCCACAGACGTAGGAGCCTGGCGGGCTATAGTCCATGGGGTCACAAAAAGTCATACATGACTGAGGGGCACAGTATGACAAGCCTATATATCCTTCTAGAATGTCCTAGATTCTTAAGTCTGTAGCCATTTTAAAGATAAAAATTGACTGTTATTGAGGTTATATGTTATTAAATAGAATGTATAGTAATAAGTGCAGTTCAGTTCAGTTGCTCAGTCATGTCTGACTCTACAAACCCATGGACTGCAACACACCAGGCCTCCCTGTCCATCACCAGCTCCCGGAGCTTACTCAAACTCATGTCCATTGAGTCGGTGATGCCATCCAACCATCTCAGCCTCTGTTGTCCCCTTCTCCTCCCACCTTCAATCTTTCCCAGCATCAGGGTCTTTTCAAATGAGTCAGTTCTTCACATCAGGTGGCCAAAGTATTGGAGCTTCAGCTTCAGCATCAGTCCTTCCGATGAATATTCAGGACTGATTTCCTTTATGATGGACTGATTGGATCTCCTTGCTGTCCAAGGGACTCTCAAGAGTCTTCTCCAACACCACAGTTCAAAAGCATCTTTGGTGCTCAGCTTTCTTTATGGTCCAACTCTCACATCCATACATGACTACTGGAAAAAACAAAGCTTTGACTCGACGGACCTTTGTTGTCAAAGTAAAGTCTCTGCTTTTTAATATGCTAAGTTGGTCATAAATTTTCTTCCAAGGAGTAAGCATGTTTTAATTTCATGGCTGCAATCACCATCTACAGTGATTTTGGAGCCCAAAAAAATAAAGTCAGCCACTGTTTCCATTGTTTCCCCATCTATTTGCGATGAAGTGATGGGACCAGATGCCATGATCTTATTTTTCTGAATGTTGAGTTTTAAGCCAACTTTTTCACTCTCCACTTTCACTTTCATCAAGAGGCTCTTTAGTTCTTTTTTGCTTTCTGCCATAAGGGTGGTGTTATCTGCATATCTGAAGTTATTGATATTTGTCCCGGCAATCTTGATTCTAGCTTGTGCTTCATCCAGCCCAGTGTTTCTCATAGTAATAAAATAAGTATCAAACCAAAAATCTTATTTAGATGTGTTAAAGTCAACTTGGTTAGGAAATTCAACATAAAAACTCACTTGTGTTCCAAATTCTAACACAAACCAAAATCCCAATTAAAGGTATTTTTGGCATAATTTCCTTTCTAAAGGGTTATTCAGTATGGACTTAGATGAAAAAAAAAATTTATATATTGCCCTTTGCTTGTTTATCTACATTCATTAATTTAAAATTCACTTTAAATATTTTTGTTATTATATATATATGTGTGTGAAAATTAAATTCCAAAGACTTTAAAAATAACTCAAATATTTTCACATTAATATATCAGTAGTTAGTCAACATTTTTAAATGCTAAGTTTTAAAATAACTGTATTAAAGTAATATTTGATTGACTTTGATCAGTGCAAAAATCAATAGGATAGCAGTTTTTAATCATATTACTAATAATGAAAATTTTAATTTAGAAATGTGAATATCAATAAATACTATATACCAAAAGTATATAAGGCTATATTAAACATATCAAATGATAAAGTTGACAGAATTATTTGTGAAGTAGAAGTTTTGATAAGCAAACCTAATATTGTTCATTTTATTTGTTTATTTTCAGATTAAAAATTATCTGAATCATCCAAATATACTCAAAAAGACTACTAGGTAGATTAACTAAATGAAAATAAATCATGTTTTTCTTTTGACTCAGTTTTACAAATGAGGAATGCCATTCACAGAATTAGGTAAATCACAATCTTGTTGGGATTTAGGAAGAGTCATGCACAGCACTTCTTTTGGTTAACTAAAAATTTTTAAAGAATTGTCACAACATAGTTTAAATGTTAGTACACAGGCCACCATTTTTATGCATAACAAAACTTATAACAAATGCAGCCATTCCACCAAATTGTATTATACGGAGCTAAAATGTTTTTGAACATAGATTTCAAATATTTCCTTTATCTTTGCTTGTGTGCATGTGTGCTCAGTTACTAAGCAACTTCTGACTCATTGTGACCCCATGGACTATAACCCACCAGGGTCCTCTGTCCATGGGATTCTCCAGTCAAGAATACTGAAGTGTGTTGCCATTTCCTTCTTCAGGGGATCTTCCCAATCCAGGGTTTGACTTTGTGCCTCTTATGTCTCCTGCACTGCTAGGCAGTGCTTTTCAGATATTGCATTCAAGAAAATTTATATCTATAATGATTGTTCAGATTAGGATAGACAAGGTTATGTAGCACAAACAATACCCAAGTATTAGTGATTTAACATAAAAAAAATTGTATTTCTAGCTAACACTATCTAGTTACCAGGTGGATAAAAGCTTCTATTCATTGTAGAGGCCCCAGGATCCAGACTGATGAAGATTATCTTGACGCAGATTCCGTGATCACAATGCCAGAGGGAAGAGAATATGACAAATCACATACTTCTCACAACGCATTTGCCAAAGCTACACTTTATATACCTAACTCTGTGGAGGCAAAGAAGAACTAGAAATATTCAGTTGCTGCTACTGCTAAGTCACTTCAGTCGTGTCCAACTCTGTGCAACCCCATAGACGGCAGCCCACCAGGCTCCTCCGTCCCTGGGATTCTCCAGGCAAGAACACTGGAGTGGGTTGCCATTTCCTTCTCCAATGTGTGAAAGTGAAAAGTGAAAGTGAAGTCGCTCAGTCATGTCCGACTCTTAGCGACCCCATGGACTGCAGCCCACCAGGCTCCTCCATCCATGGGATTTTCCAGGCAAGAGTACTAGAGTGGGGTGCCATTGCCTTCTCCGAGAAATATTTAGTGATTGGCACTAATTCTAGCACAAAAACTTAAGCATAGTAGGTGATTAAAAATGCATTTCATGGGATAATTAATGAAAAAGCAAGGCATCACAAAATAGTAAAAAAAAAACAAAAACTTCTCAATGTAGTTGTATATTATTGAGTTTTACCATAAAACAGCCCTTTCTTAAGTATTGGAGAATTAATGAATGAGTGAATGAATGAGTCTGTTAGTGAGTAAATAATCACAAACCTCAGTGAGAAAATAACAATGACATCATGAAGGTAATTCTGTTATTATATGAATAACTGGCAAGGTAGAAAATTTAATGAAAGATCTAAAATCTTGTATTTGCTAGCAAAATAAATGACTTATTGGTATTATGTGGACAAAGCATAGGGAACTAAAGTATTTTCCTAAATTGCCTTCATTTTAAGATAATTGTCCACCCAACTAAACGATTTTCTCCTTGGTACTACCCAATGTGTGATACTTTTCTTTTTTTTTTTTTTTTTGAAATGAGGACACAAAGAACCCAATTCAAGCAAAGAAGAGTGGGTAGAGGACACATTTGTTGAATTTTAAGAGACTCCTGGCGTTTGTATTTACTTTTCGTTTACATTTGGGCTTTTACAGAAATGCTGAAGTGACTTTGCAAGTCCTCTTTGTATATTGAAAGGCTGAAAATACAGATAAAAGCACAATTTGTTACTTAAGAAAATTTATGAACATTTTCAGAAATATTTTTTTAAACACACTAAGAAACAGTTGAAAACTATTCATATAACAAATAAAAATGTCATTTCCTTTTTAAAACAGCTCTTCAAATGGAAAAATACTATCTTTTCTCCTTTCGTTAAACTGGCCCAGAGTGTGAACAAACAGGTCATGATCAGGTTGATAGACCTTTATTGCTGTCAGAGTCCCCTTTTGTGTCACAATCACCATTCACCTATGACAGCAAGAAAAAGAATTCTCATGTGTAGCTGTTTTAAAGTCGGAATTTGTTCTTTATTCTGTAGAGTTTGGATACTTTTCTTGATTCTGCAAAAAATTTTAAAAATAAAATATAATGCCATATTTTAGACATGTCCCAGCATTAGAGGACTTTTCCATCAGGACAGGAAAACAAGCACAGGAACGTCTGAGTGCAATATAGAGCAGAATGAGGTAAGTACAACTACACAGAACTGAACTGGCCCCAAAACCTGAGTATTTTGTGTCACAGGCATTTTACTTCACTATTTTTTCAAAAATAAATGTTTACAGTTCAAGTAATTCCTGCAGTGCAAATTTTTCTTCTAATTATACAAGGAATAATAACCCCAAATGATATCCTTTAACAAAAATGCATCCTTAACATCCCCTATGCAAGCCTGCAGAAAGGATTCTCAGTTTTTAGAAAAAAATCAGATGTTTTAGAAAAAAATCATAGCTTTATGATTATGTTTGTTGGTCTTCTTAAAAGTTTTCAAGGTACCTCTTCATATATATGTGTACACACATACACACACACATATAAACACATAAGGAACTTTGATATTTACAGCTTACAGAGGGATTGATTTCACTAATTTAAATGTGACTGACACTACCATCTTGCAGAGAAACATGAACGAACTTTTTGGCCAACCCACTACAAAAATCTCTCCATGTAACAAATGACTCTTAGCAACGTTCAAACAAATTATTCTATTTTTCAAGTAATTTTTTTCACATTCGGGTTTTTAGCTTTCCTCTCTGCATTAAGTAAATTTTTTAAAAAGCTTTTAATGTTTCCAATTGTGCATATTATATAATGACACTCATTCTACAAAGAACACATTTATTAGTCATCTCATAACAAACAGCCAGTTCACAAAACAGTGTGAATCATGCTTAATCATTTTTAGAGAAAATCATTAGGTTGAAAGGCTGCTTCAAACATTTCAATATTTTGGATTATTCTTAGGCCACAGGTAAGACAGTGTGCCTTTCTAGATATCCTGACAGGGCTGCTGAAATCTCATTCTGTATATTTCATAAGGCTCCTTCCAACTCTGCAATTTCATGATACTATGCTGAATACTGCAAAGATAAAGCTATTCTCTGCCTAAGGCAACTGTGAGCAAGGATTATATAAAAAAGAAAGTAAAGGCAGAATGCTGCAAACACAATGCAATATTTAATATTGGAGGAAGGGGACTAACTGAACTTTAAGACATATAAAGACTATGGATGATTCATGTTGACGTTTGGTAGAAACCAACACAATACTGTAAAGCAATCACCGTTCAATTAAAAATAAATTTTTTTTTAATTTTTTTTTAATTTTTTTATTTTTTTTATTCAATTTTAATTAAAAAAAATTATACATGTGTTCCCCATCCTGAACCCTCCTCCCTCCTCCCTCCCCATACCATCCCTCTGGGTCGTCCCAGTGCACCAGCCCCAAGCATCCAGCATCGTGCATTGAACCTGGACTGGCATCTCGTTTCATACATGACATTTCACATGTTTCAATGCCATTCTCCCAAATCTTCCCACCCTCTCCCTCTCCCACAGAGTCCATAAGCCTGTTCTATACATCAGTGTCTCTTTTGCTGTCTCATATACAGGGTTATCATTACCATCTTTCTAAATTCCATATATATGCGTTAGTATACTGTATTGGTGTTTGTCCTTCTGGCTTACTTCACTCTGTATAATAGGCTCCAGTTTCATCCACCTCATTAGAACTAGAACACTTTCTAACACCATATACAAAAATAAACTCAAAATGGATTAAAGATCTCAATGTAAGACCAGAAACTATAAAACTCCTAGAGGAGAACATAGGCAAAACACTCTCTGACATACATCACAGCAGGATCCTCTATGACGCACCTCCCAGAATATTGGAAATAAAAGCAAAAATAAACAAATGGGACCTAATTAAACTTAAAAGCTTCTGTACATCAAAGGAAACTATTAGCAAGGTGAAAAGACAGCCTTCAGAATGGGAGAAAATAATAGCAAATGAAGCAACCGACAAACAACTAATCTCAAAAATATATAAGCAACTCCTACAGCTCAACTCTAGAAAACTAAATGACCCAATCAAAAAATGGGCCAAAGAACTAAATAGACATTTCTCCAAAGAAGACATACAGATGGCTAACAAACACATGAAAAGATGCTCAACATCACTCATTATCAGAGAAATGCAAATCAAAACCACTATGAGATACCATTTCACACCAGTCAGAATGGCTGCGATCCAAAAGTCTACAAATAATAAATGCTGGAGAGGGTGTGGAGAAAAGGGAACCCTCTTACACTGTTGGTGGGAATGCAAACTAGTACAGCCACTATGGAGAACAGTGTGGAGATTCCTTAAAAAACTGGAAATAGAACTGCCTTATGATCCAGCAATCCCACTGCTGGGCATACACACTGAGGAAACCAGAAGGGAAAGAGACACGCGTACCCCAATGTTCATCGCAGCACTGTTTATAATAGCCAGGACATGGAAACAACCTAGATGTCCATCAGCAGATGAATGGATAAGAAAGCTATGGTACATATACACAATGGAGTATTACTCAGCCATTAAAAATAAATTTTTTAAAAAGACATATGTTGCTGTTCAGTCACCCAGTCGTATCCAACTCTTTGCAAGCCCATGGACTGCAGCACACCAGGCCTCCCTGTCCCTCATCATCTCCCAAAGTTTGCCCAAGTTCATGTCCATTGCATCAGTGATGCCATCCAGCCATCGCATCCTCTGATGCCCTCTTCTCCTTCTGCCCTCAAAATTTCCCAGCATCAGGGACTTTTCCAATGAGTCAGCTATTCGCATCAGGTGATCAAAATACTGGAGCTTCAGCTTCAGCATCAGTCCTTCCAATGAGTATTCAGGGTTTATTTAAGATTAACTGGTTGACATATACAAAACCTTATTTCTGAGACCATAATGAAACTTTCAGTTTAAATTCATATGCATGTTTGAACTGGGTTCAAATTCAGTAACGAAGCTATTATTGATTCTGTGGAACATGACTTCAAATCTAAGCAAATAGTGAAGTGACCATGAGGAGCTCTTAAACTCTGGATGTATGTACATAGACATCTCAATTTAACAACCAGACATACATTAAACAGCATTAATAGCCAGGCACTTAATGGATCAATTCCCACTGTTTGTGTAATGTAGAAATAAAAAAGGCTTATTAAATGACAAGCTTTCCCTGGTTTGTGCTAATTAATTATACACCGCATCTGACTGCTAATTTAGTGGGAAAACGCAGCCCCAAACCACGGTTTCGGCTTGAACTTTGCCTCGGCATCACCCAGTTCAGCAGAGTGCTGCCGCAGCCCGCCTCTGAACGACACCAGTATTAAATTAGAGCACAAGGCCATCAATTTAATAAGTGGTGTAGCAGGTAATTTGAATAAGGACATATTAGTATTCTACCAGTGCACAACTAAAAGCAGCTGACCTTTCAGACCAAAGAAGATCCTTGAACACATTCAGCTGAATCTGAGAACACGGTAATAATCTGACAGTGGTAAGAGTGCCAGGAGAGACGTTTATGAGCCTGGACCCGTTACTATACATCAGGCTTTCTCTGGCGCTCTGCAAGGAGCTGATATACCTCCGCCTCTCATTTTGCTCTGGCTCTCCGCCGTGAAAGAAAAGAAACGGAAATTAAGCTTCTTAAAAAAGCATATATTCAGTGACATGTTTTGAAACCCTTCTTCTCATTTGGATTTATGGTACAAAGAACACAAAACTAATCAATGCACATATAAACTAGATGTGAGGATCCACAGAAGAAACCATCAACTTCTTAAACTATAAAAGCAAATCTAACATAAAAATAAAACTGCATCTCCCAGATGTGAAACCATTAGAAAGCAGCCCATATTACAGCAGATGAGAGCTTGGACCCAGGAGTGAGAAGAGAACTGGGTTTGAAGCCCGGTACTGGCAAGTGCCCGCCATCATACCTGCAGGGACCGAACTCACTGAATTCAGTTCAATGACATTTATCGAGTTCCATCGCGTACAGTGTTGTAAGCCCGGAGGTTAGAAAGATGAAAAAGATTTGATCCCTGTTTTCAACGAGATCAAAATCTAGCAATGGTGACAGAAGCAATATGCGATTAATCATAATACAGACTGAAAAGTGCTTTCAAGCACAGAGAATAGTGATCAATTTTGACCCGTGGTTTCCAGGAAAAGTTTTCAGACATGGCAATAGCTGGGCTGGGCGTTGTGAGTATTTTACCAACAGAGAGAATGGAATGTGATCTGGTGGGAGGTGTTAATCAGTGGAAATCTACTGCATTGGGAGAGGAAGATACACTGAGTTAGGTAACAAATACAGGGGATGTATTTGGTTGAAGAGTATGTGGGGCTGCAAGTACCTGATTGTGTATGCTTCAAAATGGTTTCTACCTAAGCAGAAACAGAATGGATTAGTGAATTTAAGAACAAGGTGCCTTAGTAAAATCAGGCCTAGATTTGGAGGGATGTCTACTTTGTTGGCCTCACAAAAATGCTGTAGGCCAAAACCACACCCAAAGTTCAACCCAAAAGAAGGGAACTACACAGTCCCTTCTTGGTGGTTACCCAGAAGAGCTGGAAACTTACATCTACCCAACAACATGTACACATATCTGTGTAGTAGCTTTATTCATAATTACTAAAACTTGAAAGCAAGCAAGATGTCTTTCAGGAGGTGAACAGATAAACTGTGGTACATGCAGACAGGTGAATCTTATTCTTCACTAGAAAGAAATGGGCCACCAAGTCATGAAACAACATGAAGGAATCTTGAATACATTTTATTAAGTGAAAGAAGCCTCTCTGAAAAGACTACATACTGTGTGATTCCAACCACATGACATTCTGAAAAAGGAAAAAACTATAGAAACGGCAAGGAAATCAAGGAAGGAAGGAAGAAGGAACCAGTGGCAGACCAAGGAGGATTTCTTGAGCAGTGGAACAATTCTGTACAACACTATAATGGATATATGTTGTACACTTGTCGAAACCCATTGAATGTACAGCATCAGAAGTAACCCTGGTATAAACTATGGACTTTGGGTGATAACAATATGTCAGTATAGGTTCGTCAGTATAATAAACGTGCCGTGCTGGTGTAGGATGTTGATAGATACTGGGGAATACAGTACAGGAGGTATATGGAAACTCTCTCCATAACTTCTGCTCAATTTTTCTGTGAACCTAACACTGAGCTGTGGTGTTGGAGAAGACTCTTGAGAGTCCCTTGGGCTGCAAGGAGATCCAACCAGTCCATTCTAAAGGTCCTGGGTGTTCTTTGGAAGGAATGATGCTAAAGCTGAAACTCCACTACTTTGACCATCTCATGCGAAGAGTTGACTCATTGGAAAAGACTCTGATGCTGGGAGGGATTAGGGGCAGGAGGAGACGGGAACGACAGAGGCTGAGATGGCTGGATGGCATCACTGACTCGATGGACATGAGTTTGAGTGAACTCTGGGAGTTGGTGATGGACAGGGAGGCCTGGCGTGCTGCAATGCATGGAGTTGCAAAGAGTCGGACACAACTGAGCGACTGAACTGAACTGAACACTGATCTAAAAACATTGTCTACTTAAAAAACTGCAAATAATAGATTTAAATCTGATCATACAGATAATTCTATTAAGTACAAATGGTCTAAAAGCCTAAGTTAAAAGGCAGGGTTGTCAAATTATATTTAAAAGACGTAAAATCCAACTGCATACTACAAACAAGAAATCTTGAAATATAAAGACAGATATGATAAAAGGGATGGAAGATGAACCATAAGTAAGCTAGACTGACTGCATTAATGTCAAAGGAATTTTCAGAGGAGGAATAATTATCAGATAAATAACATTTCATAGTGACAAAAAGGTCAGGACAAAAAAATAACCCTAAATGTGTATATAACTAACAATAAAGCTTCAATGTTTTAAAACAAAAACTGAACCAAAAGAAGCAGAAAAATTCAATGTAGTTGGAAATTTCAAGACTTCTCTCAGTAAGTAATAAAACAAGTAAACAATAAAATCAATAAGGATATAATCTACTTGACCTAATTGACATTTTTTATTATCCAACTCAAAACAGCTGAAAACAAGTGCACACAGAGTCTTCATCAAGATCCACCATATTCCTGTCCATAAAACAACTCTCAAATTTTTGAAGGATTAAATCATACAATGTATATTTTCTGAGTTTGGCAGAACAATGGACTCCCCACCCCATAGATGACCATGTCCTAGTCCTGCAATCTGTAAATATACTACATTACACAGAAAATAGGAAATAATACCACCATAAAACACACACATAGGGCTTCCCTGGTGGTCCAGTGGTTAAGAATCCACCCTGCAATGCAGAGGACACCAGTTCAATCCCTGGTCCTGGAAGATCCTACATGCCGTGGAACAACTAAGCCCATGCACGACAACGCCTGAGGCACCACAACTCCTGAGGCAGTACTCCAGAGTCCGCGAGTGGCAACTACTGAGCCCACGCACTGCAACTTCTGAAGCTCGAGCATCCCACAGCCCGGGCACTGCAACAGGAGAAGCCACCACAACGAGAAGCCCATGCCCTGAAATGAAGAGTAGCCCTGCTTGCCACAACTAGAGAAAGCCAGGGCACAGCAACGAAGACCCACCACAACCAAAATAAATAAATAACTACACATAGTTGAGAGTCCCTTGGACTGCAAGGAGATCCAACCAGTTCATTCTAAAGGAGATCAGTCCTGGGTGTTCTTTGGAAGGAATGAGGCTAAAGCTGAAACTCCAGTACTTTGGCCACCTCATGATTAGAGTTGACTCACTGGAAAAGACCCTGATGCTCAGATGGATCGGGGGCAGGAGGAAAAGGGGACAACAGAGGATGAGATGGCTGGATGGCATCACCGACTCGATGGACGTGAATTTGAGTGAACTCCGGGAGTTGGTGATGGACAGGGAGGTCTGGCGTGCTGCAATTCGTGGGGTCGCCAAGAGTCGGATATGATTGAGCAACTGAGCTGAACTGAACTGAACTGCCAGCAACACTTTGAGCACACTATGTAGTTTTGTAAAAATCACTTGAGCCTCTCAAGTCTGGAAGTAGTTCTACCTTTTGATCCCTTCCATATCCCTACACCTGTTAAGGAAGCCAAGCATAATCAGATTTAAAGATATGATGACTATAAAATTAATCCAGGTTTACCCTTTTTTTGCCTATTTTAATTTTTTATTAAAATTTTTTTTAATCTTTTATTCTTTGACCATATAACTACAGCAATCATATCCACCTCCATGGGTCTGCTGGGACCCTACCTTCTCCAGGGGATGTTTGGAAATGTGCAGGTATTTATTGGTACACACTGGTGGGGGCAGGGAATGCTACTATCATTTAGAAACTGGACCAGAGATCCCAACTGACCTGACATACTTAACAAAGAATTAAACAATGAAGAATTGTCCTACATCAGAGGTCAAGAAACACTGCATATGTTAAGGATATGAGCTCCTTATTCAGAAAAATCCCAATCAAATTGAATCTTGAGAAAGAGATTTTCTCTCTCTCTTAGTTTTAATTTTTTTAACTCTTTTTTTTAACTCTTATTAAGAGTAAAATAAATGTTTAACTCAAGGGTTGGAAGAGGAGGGAAGACTGAGCAATATGTAAGTTGTTTAGCAAAATGTCCACCATATAGAAACAGTAAATATTGGTCATCATTAATAGTGGTATTATCAAAAGTGATGGAAGACAGAGTATTAAATCTAAAGGGTAGAAAAGTATCAAAAGAATTTTGCATCTAAGATTTAATTTAGAAAGGCAGAAGGGATTCTGGATGTCAAATATTATATGCATGTTGCTCCAATTTGAGAAACATATATAGCTGGTTTTTAAATTCAAAGCGAAGAAGGATGTAATCTGAATATTATCCTTTAGGACTCAAAGAAATGTTTTTCTTAATCCATACTACTAGTTAAATTAAGAGGATTACCATTTGGTCTTCTGTCGACAAAATATTCAAAATCAGCAAGACCATCTCTGGAGAAAAAGGAACTGTGTCTTCCATTGCACTCTCCACCTTGCCTACCCACGTGAGAAAGCCATCACAATGATTCAAATACAGAGGGGAACATCAGATCCCTGTCCTACACACACTGAGATCTAAGAAAATGCCATTATATGTATTGATTCCAAAAGAGAAGTTGAGAGTGAACCCTAATGTAAACTATGATCTTAGGATGATTATGATGTGTCAACATAGGTTCATCAATGGTAATAAATATATCACCCTGGCAGGAGATGTTGATAGAGGGGGACACGATGCATGTGGAGGCAGGGGATATATTGGCAATCTCTGTACTGCCGTCTCAACTTTGCTTTGAACCTAAAGCTACTCTAAATAATAAAGTCAAATCTTTAAAAATAAACTAAACAGTCTATTAAAAAATAAAGCTCAATAAAGCCATTATATTAAAATAAATTGAATGCTGCTTTCATGCTGAGGGAAAGAACTTGAAAAAAATCTGTCATTACACTGATATAAACACCACCTAATGTTCGAGCATGCCCTTTTCACGTTGTATATTCTTTAAAGAAGAAGGCGCATTACTTGACTTGTCAGTAAAACTTACATACACTACACGAAAAAGAAGCGTGGCCAGAGTCTGACTCATTCATGAATGGAACCCTTAGCCAGATATGGGGCAACAAGTATGCTGTCATAGGCATAACTTATGAAGTTGATAAAATCACCTTTTCTACAATTATTAAAATTTCTTTTTTTAATATTTTGAGAACTTTTAGATTTCTTTACTATTAAAATTATGAAACAATTATTAAAATTTCTTCTCTGCCTTCAAAGTGAACTTGATTCAAGTGTCAAGAATTTCCTCAAATTTCAGCATCAAATATTTCACAATTAAAACATTAAATACATTTGCTAAAAGAAGACAAAAAGATAATCTTTTTCGTTTTTAAAAGGCATTCAGCTTCAGAAAGTACCACAATTAATAATATAAGCATCTAGTTTAAAATATAGTACTTCATAATGCGACATCCTGCCAGTATTGGTTGAAGAGACATGGACACAGTAGAGACAGAATGAATGGCATCATTTAAGGCAAAAAGATCATATATATCAAACTATCTGAAACATCACTCTGCAGTTATAAACTCAGATTAGCATTTTTATATGAAATATAATACCTAGTTAATATGGAATAAACTTGGTATTCAGAATATTTAAACACTATTATGAGATACAACACATTTAAACTACTTACCGTTTTCCTATATCCAGTAAGTTTTTCTTATAAGAGCTTCCTGACACATTTATGTTCATAAATAATATTTTCTAGGACCTTCTCCCTTTACTATTTACTTTCAACACCACTGATTTGTTCTTGATCAGTCTGAAAAAAGTTATTATTGACAATAAATCAACTCATCATCACACAGTGTAAAACTGTGTACATAAAATATGTACATGCATGTATATGTGCCGTTATTTTCTTTATAGAAAGAAGCAGATTTGAAATTTTCCCCTTACCAGGATTTCATTGCCTTTTAGATAATCTTACTGTGGTAATTTGATATTAATCTTGTATCCTAGAGAGCACAATGCATGCCTGACAAAAATCTAACCTGATCTAAAACAAACAAACAAACAAAAAATCAAAGCTCAGTATTTCCAAAACTTCAAAACCCAGAATTTAAAATAATTCTACAATATACTTTGCACTAAGACTTTGGACTGCAAGGAGATCCAACCGGTCCATTCTAAAGGACATCAGTCCTGAGTGTTCGTTGGAAGGACTGATGCTAAATCTGAAACTCCAGTACTTTGGCCGCCTGATGCGAAGAGCTGACTCATTTGAAAAGACCCTGATGCTGGGAAAGATTGAGGGCAGGAGGAGAAGGGGACGACAGAGGATGAGATGGTTGGATGGCATCACCAACTCAATGGACATGGGTTTGAGTAAACTCCGGGAATTGGTGATGGACAGGGAGGCCTGGCGTGCTGTGGGTCCATGCAGTCGCAAACAGTCAGACACGACTGAGCAACTGAACTGAACTGAAGAAGTATATATGGCCTAGACAAACTGCTATGATTACCACATAGGCTCCTCAAGAGAGAAACTTATTCTATCCATATGTGCAACGTGATGAAACTGATGCTAAGGAATTAAGTCAATCTAGTGAGATGTGCTAAGAATTGCACATACATTGGTATTGCTGCAAACTAAGCCTTACTCCTGTACGTGTACTTTAGTATCACTAACACACACATGGGCTTCCCGGGCGGCACTAGCGCTAGAGACTTGCCTGCCGATGCAGGAGATATAAGAGACTCAGTCTTGATGCCTGTGTCGGGAGAATCCCTGGAGGAGGACATTGGCAACCCCCTCCAGGACTCTTGCCTGAAGCATCCCATGGACAGAGGAGCATGACAGGCTACAGTCCACAGGGTCTCAGACATGACCGAAGTGACACAGCATGACAAATACACAGAATCTGAAATGCAAAACTGTTTCAAGTTCTATTATTCTTTATGTTACTTGTAGGCAAATACTCTAGTGCCTTACAGTCAAATCTACCATGTATTAACATTTTGAAGGAAGGAAGAAAGAAAATTGAAGGGAAATGAAGGAAAGAGAAGACAAAGAAGAAAGCCTGGATGGAACTCAACATTCTATAGACATTATCTCCATCGGTTCATGTCAGACCCCTGTAACGGAAAAATGCTATTGTCTGTATTTTATATATGAAAAACCTACTTTGGAAATACTCTCTTTCCCAAGGTAAATATATAACAGAATTGGTATTTAAATTCAGGTCTTTGCTGAATCCAAATTGCACATGCCTTTTTCTCATCCCCAGGATATCTTCTTGGGCCACCTACTTTTTGATTTAGGAATAATATCAACACATACCTAAAAGCAAGTCCTGTCCAGTGGGGAAGGTTCAAGTCCTTCCGATCAATTCCTCAGTAGGCCATCAGCTGACTACTGCATGTGTGCCTAACCATTCAACAAATATCTTTTCCTTCTCTGACCACAGTAAATGACAGAGATTTCTCACCTTCTCGTTAGTATCCATTAGCAAGTAAGCAACACTCTGGAAGCCTAGTCCTCAAAAAACCACAATGCAACAAATGTGTTGAGGATAATGCACAGAAAGACTGTAGAATGCCTCACCTCCTGCTTCCTTCTCCCTGTGGGTTTGTCACCCACTGTTATACTTTATTTATGTAGTATCGTAAATGTGAAGCTCTGTTGATGGGGATAAAGCCTGTGCCAGAAAGGTCAGAAACTTGGTTCACTTCCTGTGCCTTAAACAGTTCTTTGATTCATTAGCTTTTTAAAAAATTAATCAGTAAGGTTTTTTTGAGTGCCTAATAGAGGGAAAAAACCCATCAACCTTTAATGAATTGTTGGAACATTTTTCATACATTCAAGAAATGTATAAACCTAATTAATGTTTGGCTAAGGTAATAAACTTTAACATTTTTAAAAGGACTTTTGTCCATATAAGAGGCAATGTCCCCATGGAAAGATGAGGCAGTGTCACTGAATGTGAAGTGAAGTGAAGTCACTCAGTCGTGTCCGACTCCTTGCAACACCATGGACTGTAGCCCACCAGGCTTCTTGGTGGATGGGATTTTCCAGGCATGAATACTGGAGTGAGTTGCCATTTCCTTCTCCAGGGGATTTTCCCAACCCAGGGATCAAACCCAGGTCTCCCACATCGTAGGAAGATGCTTTACCGTCTGAGCTACCAAAGAAGTGTCTCTGTAACAGAGCTCAATAGCAAAGGCAAAAGCAAATTACTTGTTCAACATTGCAGAGTTGGGCCAGGGAAAACAGGGGCTTCCAGGTGGTTCAGTGGTAAAGAATCCACCTGCCAATGCAGGGGATGTAAGAGACAAGGTTGTATCCCTGGTCTGGGAAGAGCCCCTGGAATAGGAAATGGCAACCCACTCCAGTATTGTTGCCTGGAAAATTCCATGGACAGAGCCCGGCAGGCTACAGTTCATGGAGTCGCAAAGAGTGGGACACGACTGAAAGACAGAGCACACACACGCACACTGGGTGAAACAACACAGTTCAGATCAGATCAGTCACTCAGTCGTGTCCAACTCCTTGCGACCCCATGAATCGCAGCACGCCAGGCCTCCCTGTCCATCACCAACTCCCGGAGTTCACTCAAACTCACGTCCATCAAGTCGGTGACGCCATCCAGCCATCTCATCCTCTGCCGTCCCCTTCTCCTCCTGCCCCCAATCCCTCCCAGTGTCAGAGTCTTTTCCAATGAGTCAACTCTTCGCATGCGGTGGCCAAAGTATTGGAGTTTCAGCTTCAGCATCAGTCCTTCCAATGAACACCCAGGACTAATCTCCTTTAGGATGGGCTGGTTGCAGTCCAAGGGATTCTCAAGAGTCTTCTCCAACACCACAGTTCAAAAGTATCAATTCTTCAGCACTCAGCTTTCTTCACAGTCCAACTCTCACATCCATACATGACCACTGGAAAAACCATAGCCTTGACTAGACGGACCTTTGTTGGCAAAGTAAAGTCTCTGCTTTTGAATATACTATCTAGGTTGGACATAACTTTCCTTCCAAGGAGTAAGCGTCTTTTAATTTCATGGCTGCAAACAACACATGTTACTATAAAATAACACTATTCACCCATGGTAACCCACTCCAGTATTCTTGCCTGGAAAATCCCATGGACAGTAGAGCCTGGTAGGCTACAGTCCATGGGGTCGCAAAGAGTTGGACATGACTGAGAGACTTCACTTTAACTTTTCCACTCATAAGCCTAACACTGGGCCCATAACCCAGGGAGACTTCTCCCCATAGCAGGCATCCTAAACTGTAGAGGAAAGTGCTTGTTGCAATATCCGGAGCTGGGGGATAGGGGTGGAAGTGGGGTGCTATATGCAGTTAGTTGCAAGGCCTGGTGGGGGCGCACAGCAGTAATCAGCATGCGTGTGCAGGACAGTCCTTTACAAGGAAGAGTTGTTAAAATGCCAATAGTACCGCATGGACCCATCAACATAAAAATGTATATTTCAAGCCCAACTTATAGTATTTTATTTGGTTTTCACAGAGTTCTAAAATACATTTGTAGGGACCATGTGTACTCCAGGATGACAGACGCCTGCCCCTATTTTCTGAAGTCTTTCTTTCTGCTTCAGTTACCTATCAGCTCCCTAAATGTACTTAAAGCTGTAAACCTCTACATCCTGATCGTTGTACAACCATGTACATGGATGGCCCCAAGCAGGGTAGGTAAATGTTATACTCTCCCAAACTCTTTTAGTTCTGGGCATGTGTATCAGTCATAGTTTCTGAAATCTTGAGCAGGTCTTTTTCCTGGTTAGAATTCAGGAAAGAGAACAGAAAGGCAATGTAGGTTTCAATAATATGCAGATTTAATAAAGTTATCTTTTAAGCGGGTCTTTCCCTGGATAACTTTGTTTAGTCTCAAAAGTCCATAGACAAGACATCTACAACTTCACTTGAATTGTTGGTGTTGGTAGCTTTCCCTTTGTTATGTCTTAAGATGAACACTGTCAAAACTGATCAGAAGGCAATGCTGTCCCTAAGGCTCCCTCAAAAAGAGAGCTAAGATATATTCATTTTCTTCTGGGTCAATTCTGGTGTAGTATTTATAAATGTAAAACTATTACTTTCTTATTTAAACTTCCATTATAATAATCATTTTGTTAATGTCCAGTTTTATTGCAAATTCTCAATTAGATGCTGCAGCTCCTTGATCTGGATCTTTGATAATTCATAAATTCTTTAGTTTAACCATATTTTATTTATTTAAATGAAAATCAAAGTTTAACTCTAATACATGCTCTTTGAAACAAGTAAAATTATAAAGGCAAAACTATTTTAAGGCAAAATTAAAAATCATCCCCTTCCAACAATGCCCATGCCCTCTGCTAAGTTCCTTATGCCCCTTTATCATAACAAATGACTAGCCATAACAGTTCACTATGGTAACTTTTACACAATTCTCCTTATTAGCAGACATATACAAATAGATATGTACATATCCAATCATATATATGATGCTGCTGCTGCTAAGTCGCTTCAATCGTGTTCGACTCTGTGCGACCCCAGAGACGGCAGCCCACCAGGCTCCCCCGTCCCTGGGATTCTCCAGGCAAGAACACTGGAGTGGGTTGCCATTTCCTTCTCCAATGCATGAAAGTGAAAACTGAAAGTGAAGTCGTTCAGTCATGTCCAACTCTTAGCGACCTCAAGGACTGCAGCCTACCAGGCTCCTCCATCCATGGGATTTTCCAGGCAAGAGTACTGGAGTGGGGTGCTATTGCCTTCTCCGATATATGATGCTAAGAGTTTTTATTTTTTGTTTGATTGTTGATACTGAAATAGAATCATTAACTATATATTGCTCCAAACATGCATGTTTTTATTCATAATATATCCTGGGGACATCTCTATAAGTTAGTAAATATAGATTTCTTATAAAATTTAATTGAACTGAAAGAGAAGGAGATGGGAAAAAAGATTAATGAAGATGTCAGACTTCTTAAGCTTACAACCCAGGACCATAAATTTGGTCTGAAAAATGTGCCTTGTTCTTCAAGACAAAAGAATGGACTTCAAAGGAGAGTCCAAGATCAGGGCTGCCTCCTTAGTTTCAAACAGAAAACCCATAATCTCACTTTCAACAAGCCAGATGACCTCTGCTCAAAGCCGTAGGGGAACAGGACCACCCAAAGTCATGAGGTGGGACCACCCAGCAGAGGCCTAGGGACCCCTGCTTGGTACTGCAATGGGTCTGAAAAGCAGGACTGTCACCCCAGTGGGTCTGGAAGGCAAAGCATTAAGCCAAACACTGGTAATCTTGAGGCTTAAAGCCTCATGAAACTTGTCTTGCTAGGTTTTGAACCTACTGGGTATCCGTTACCCCTTCCTCTTTCTTTCCAAATTTATCCATTTTGGAATGTAATTGTCCATCCTCTGTCCCATCATTGTATCTCAGAAGATATTTGATTTCATAGGTTCACAGCTAAAGATCAATTTGCCTAAGGGTGATCATACCTCAAGTTTCATTCAAACATGATTCAGTTCAGTTCAGTTCAGTCGCTCAGTCATGTCTGACTGCAACCACATGAACCGCAGTACACCAGGCCTCCCTGTCCATCACCAATTCCCGGAGCCTACCCAAACCCATGTCCATTGAGTCAGTGATGCCATCCAACCATCTCATCCTCTGTCGTCCCCTTCTCCTCCTGCCCTCAATCTTTCCCAGCATCAGGGTCTTTTCAAATGAGTCAGCTCTTTGCATCAGGTGGCCAAAGTGTTGGAGTTTCAGCTTTAGCATCAGTCCTTCCAATGAATACCCAGGACTGATCTCCTTTAGGATGGATTGGTTGGATCTCCTTGCAGTCCAAGGGACTCTCAGCAGTCTACTCCAACACCACACTTCAAAAGCATCAATTCTTCGGCACTCAGCTTTCTTTATAGTCCAACTCTCACATCCATACATGACAACTGGAAAAACCATAGCCCTGACTAGATGGACCTTTGTTGGCAAAATAATGTCTCTGTTTTTGAATATGCTGTCTAGGTTGGTCATACCTTTCTTTTTTTTTTATTTTATTTTTAAACTTTACATAATTGTATTAGTTTTGCCAAATATCAAAATGAATCCACCACAGGTATACATGTGCCTTCCAAGGAGTAAGCGTCTTTTAATTTCATGGCTGCAATCACCATCTGCGGTGATTCTGGAGCCCAAAAAAATAAAGTCCGACACTCCACTGTTTCCCCATCTATTTCCCATGAAGTGATGGCATATTGAGTGCAACACTTTTACAGCGTCATCTTTCAGGATTTGAAATAGCTCAACTGGAATTCCATCACCTCCACTAGCTTTGTTCGTAGTGATGCTTTCTAAGGCCCACGTGACTTCACATTCCAGGATGTCTGGCTCTAGGTGAGTGATCACACCATCGTGATTATCTGGGTCGTGAAGATCTTTTTCGTACAGTTCTTCTGTGTATTCTTGCCACCTCTTCTTAATATCTTCTGCTTCTGATTATCATACCTGATTTACATGATTACTAAATAAGCCTTTGGACTTTGGACTTTAGAACTGATGCTGAAATGAGTTAAGCACTTTGGAACTGCTGGGATGGAACATATTTGGCACTGAGAAGAATATACATTCAGGGGCCCAGGGCAGAAAGCGATGATCCAAATGTTGGTGTCTCTTCCCAAAATTCACATGTTAAATCCTAATCCTAACGCACTGGTAGTTGGAGACGGAGCTTTAGTGATGTAATTAAGTCATGAGAATGGAGTGATCATTAACAGGATGAGAGGAGGCCTTTATAACTGGAGGCCAGAAAGCTAGCAAGTTTTCTTTCCACCACATGACGACACAGCAAGATGGCTTTTTGTAAACCAGCAAGAACACTCTCCTCAAGAACCTTAACCTGCTGGCACCCAGATCTCAGACTTCCAGCCTCCAGAACTGTGAGAAATGCAGTTTCAATATTTGTTGTTAAGCCACCAGTTTATGATATTTTGTCATAGCAGTTCTAGTACAGTAGGACAGAATCATTTAAATCAGGCTTTTTGCACAGCTCCATTGGTAAAGAATCCACCTGCAATGCAGGAGATCCCAGTTCGATTCCTGGGTTAGGAAGATCCACTGGAGAAGGGATAGTCTGCCCACTGCAGTATTCTTGGGCTTCTGTTGTGGCTCAGCTGGTAAAGAATCTGCCTGCAATGCGGGAGACCCGGGTTCGATCCCTGGGTTGGGAAGGTTCCCTGGAGAAGAGAAAGGCTACCCACTCCAGTATTCTGGCCTGAAGAATTCCAGGGACTGAGTCCATGGGGTCGCAAAGAGTCAGACACGGCTGAGCGACTTTCACTTCACTTTGCCCTCATATCACCCCTCAAATTGTCCTAATCCAGGTGATCAATGACCTCCAAAATCATTACATAAGTAATTAATTCTCAGCCCTCACCTTGCTTCATCTATCAAAGGCACTTAATTTTATTTATCAAATCTTTTTCCTTGATATATTTTCTTCACTTTTTTTCCCAAGTTTTCTTTCTTCCTCACTTTGCTTTTCCCTTCTACCTGTTTGCTCCTGCTCCATGTCTTTCGCTGATCCCTATACTTCTCTCCTAATTTTTAATACTTGAATATTCCAGGATGCAGTGCCAGGACCAAGTTCTCCAGATCTTTTCACTCTATTGGTGATACAACCCATCTCATGGGTTTTCTACTATGATTGCTTGGTGTACTTCTGATGGTTCTCCTCATCGTTCTCAGCTCTTCTTCCCACAAAATATTTCAGAGATGTTCCTTTCTCAGAGCATTTGCTCTACTTAATCTCTCTCTCTGGAATATTCTTCTAATAATTCCTTTCACATCTTTTGTTAACATGTTACCTTCCCATTAAGCCATCATGACAGGCCAGCTAAAATGTTAACCTGTATAACCACCATCTCACGTGATTATACTGCACACTTATGTCAGGCTGTATGATTCACGTCTTCTCTTTATCCTCCCCCCATACGCTAATGTAAGCTCCATCTTCAACTGTTTTGTCCACTAGTGTATTCAAAATACCTAAAGCAGTTCCTGACACATGTTCTGTTCTTAGTTGCTAAGTAATGTGTGACTCTTTGCAATCACCAGGCTCCTCTATCCATGGGATTCTCCAGGCAAGAATACTGGAGTGGGTTGCCATGCCCTCCCTCCAGAGGATCTTCCCCACCCAGGGATTGAACCCTGTTCTCCCACATTGCAGGAGGATTCTTTACTGACTGAACCACCAGGGAAACCTTCCTGGCACATAGAAAGTACTTAATAAATATTTGCTGGATTAATTAATTAATTAATCATTTGCCTATGAAAAGCATTAAATTTGTTATAAATTATATACTCTACTTAAATAATGCTACAATAAGCAGCTAATAGATCCTTATATACTGAAGCTTTTATTTCCGTAGGCTAGACCACAATAAGAGGGGATTATTATGTCAAAAGTGTGTGTACCACTATTTTTAATAGACGTCATACTGCTTTCAAGACATCTGTAACAGTATAAATTTCCATTTCTATGGAAGGTGCCAACTGCCTTCATTTTCCTCATTTATGAAATTAGTATTTGAAATTACATGATCTCCTCTATAAATCTAAAAAGTGTATCAAGCAAGGTCTAGTTTAGAATTTAATATACAACCAGATATGGTACTTGGAAGCCTGTTAGTATCTTCACATCAGCTAATTTATCAACTTGGTTAATTTTAGAATAAGGATTCTGATGAAGTGAAACCACAGGTAATCTTTAACTGGAGGAATAGGTTTAAAACATGGGGCACAACTCTGGTTTATGTATCAATTATGTAGTTAGAATATTTGGCTATGATCTCCCCAACATCTATGTTGAGGGTGAGAATGAACCAATTATGACCTGTTTCTCAATATTTTTAGCTATGGCCCTTGGTATTTATTCCAATAAATCAAATGCTATCATGTGGGAGAAGGAATAAAGACAAAATCATCTCAATTAGCCTAACTGATTTTTCTAAGCTTTATTTACAATACTTATTACTTGTCAAATCAAATCAAAGGAATTACTTGGAAATGTATACACCCTAATTCTATCAAGTTCCATTGACCCCTCTTAATTGAAATTTTTCCACAATTTACCACCGACTGCCTTTACAATTACAGCTATTTTTGCCTTCCTCTTAATAAATAACTGAGTTTAACACAAATTCAAGACAAAAATTCCCACTAGTATAACTTCTCTGTTGGTCAGCTAAGACTCCATGCCCTAGATGAAGGGGGCCAGGTTCAATCCTTGGTCAAGGAACTAGATCCCACATGCCAAACCTAAGAGATCCTGCGTGCTGCAACTAAGACTCAGCACAGCCAAATAAATAAATAAATATTTTTTAAAAATTCCCACTAGCATAATAAATGTTTCCACTAAATACAAAACTTGAACACAACAGAAAAGGGATATATGCTTTACGGTCAGAGTAGTGTAAAAATATCCAACCCAGTTGATTCTTGTAAAGAAATTATACCAACCAATTTGAACTTTAAATTAGTTTACATAATTTCTTTTAATATCTTTAATACTACCATGTCATCTGTGTTAATAATTTTGGTAAATTGAAAAAACAGAATTGTTCAAGCCTACCATGAATAAATGCATGTGTATTTGAAGGAAGATAAATGTTTATAATAATTAAATTGTTTAAAAATCATTTATATTTGTCCTACAGTTTATTATCCTATAGTTGTGACATCTCAATCAAAGCTATATAACTTGTCATTGTTTATTCTCTATCTTTTACAGTCTACAGCAGCATGAATAGTATTATTCAGATCAGATCAGATCAGTCGCTCAGTCGTGTTCGACTCTTTGCGACTCCATGAATCACAGCACGCCAGGCCTCCCTGTCCATCACCAACTCCCGGAGTTCACCCAGACTCACTTCCATTGAGTCAGTGATGCCATCCAGCCATCTCATCCTCTGTCGTCCCCTTCTCCTCCTGCCCCCAATCCCTCCCAGCATCAGAGTCTTTTCCAATGAGTCAACTCTTTGCATGAGGTGGCCAAAGTACTGGAGTTTCAGTTTTAGCATCATTCCTTCCGAAGAAATGCCAGGCTGATCTTCTTCAGAATGGACTGGTTGGATCTCCTTGCAGTCCAAGGGACTCTCAAGAGTCTTCTCCAACACCACAGTTCAAAAGCATCAATTCTTTGGCACTCAGCCTTCTTCACAGTCCAACTCTCACATCCATACATGACCACTGGAAAAACCATAGCCTTGACTAGATGAACCTTTCTTGGTAAAGTAATGTCTCTGCTTTTGAATATGCTATCTAGGTTGGTCATAACTTTTCTTCCAAGGAGTAAGTGTCTTTTAATTTCATGGCTGCAGTCACCATCTGCAGTGATTTTGGAGCCCAGAAAAAATAAAGTCTGACACTGTTTCCACTGTTTCCCCATCTATTTCCCATGAAGTGGTGGGACTGGATGCCATGATCTTTGTTTTCTGAATGTTGAGCTTTAAGCCAACTTTTTCACTCTCCACTTTCACTTTCATCAAGAGGCTTTTGAGTTCCTCTTCACTTTCTGCCATAAGGGTGGTGTCATCTGCATATCTGAGGTTATTGATATTTCTCCTGGCAATCTTGATTCCAGCTTGTGTTTCTTCCAGTCCAGCGCTTCTCATGATATACTCTGCATATAAGTTAAATAAACAGGGTGACAATATACAGCCTTGACGAACTCCTTTTCCTATTTGGAAACCAGTCTGTTGTTTCATGTCCAGTTCTAACTGTTGCTTCCTGGACCTGCATACAGATTTCTCAAGAGGCAGATCAGATGGTCTTGTATTCCCATCTCCTTCAGAATTTTCCACAGTTTATTGTGATCCACACAGTCAAAGGCTTTGGCATAGTCAATAAAGAAGAAATAGATGCTTTTCTGGAACTCTCTTGCTTTTTCCATGATCCAGTGGATGTTGGCAATTTGATCTCTGGTTCCTCTGCCTTTTCTAAAGCCAGCTTGAACATCAGGAAGTTCACAGTTCACATATTGCTGAAGCCTGGCTTGGAGAATTTTGAGCATTACTTTTACTAGCGTGTGAGATGAGTGCAATTGTGCAGTAGTTTGAGCATGTTTTGGCACTGCCTTTCTTTGGGATTGGAATGAAAACTGACCTTTCCAGTCCTGTGGCCACTGCTGAGTTTTCCACATTTGCTGGCATATTGAGTGCAGCACTTTCAAGCATCATCTTCAGGATTTGGAATAGCTCAACTGGAATTCCATCACCTCCACTAGCCTTGTTCGTAGTGATGCTTTCTAAGGCCACTTGACTTCATATTCCAGGATGTCTGGCTCTAGGTGAGTGATCCCACCATCGTGATTATCTGGGTTGTGAAGATCTTTTTGTACAGTTCTTCTGTGTATTCTGCCATCTCTTCTTAATATCTTCTGCTTCTGTTAGGTCCATACCATTTCTGTCCTTTATCGAGCCATTATTCTTATTACATTAAATTACAGGGTTAACCTGAGTCTTGTAATGATTTAGTCCAAGTTGGATTTTTTTTTGGTGGGAGGTGGGGCAGGCAGCAGACTGCTAATGGGGTGATTGGAATTTTTTTTATTAAGCTATAACTACATCTCTACTGTTCCTCCTGATTCACAAAAAGCTAAGAATTGGAAGGGGTTATTATAAGCCATATAGTCCAGCCTCTAATTAAATGATAATTCCCTTTAAACAACACTGTGTACTGCAAGTAATCTAAAACAACGTGTTACTATTTCCAAGAGTGGGGCACTTACCACACACTGAAATTACTCTTTCAAGAAAAATCTCTCTTATATTGGATTAGAATTATTTCACTAAAACTTCTACCCCATGTTTCCAGTTATTAATCTCTTTCAGCATAAAAATAGATTAAAACATTTCTACTTAAAGTTAATAAAATATGTAAAGTAGCTCTTTATGTACTCAAT
>NW_020867380.1:0-47101 GCF_003369695.1 Bos indicus x Bos taurus | reverse complement strand
TAAAAAGTTATCTTATATAGTTAGGTATTTAAACCACCAAGAAGTAGAAAGTAAGGTCACTCTGAATTATTGCCCAAAGAATTTTAGACTTCTGTGCGATGCTAAAACTGAGTAATAGTTGTCATGAATATCAAAATTAAAAAAACAAAACTTAGGCAATAGAAGTATGTGGCAGTTACAATTGCTATGCCTAATTTATCCCTCCCCTACATCTTTCCCTTTGGTAACCATAAGTTTGTTCTCAAAATCTGTGAATCTGTTCTGTTCTCTAAATGTTTCATTTGTATAATTTTTTTTTTTAGATTCCACATATAAGTGATATCATATGATATTTGTCTTTTTCTCTTTGACTTCACTTAGTATGATAGACTCACTACTATATATAAAATGGGCTTCCCTGGTGGCTCAGATGGTAGAAAATCTGCCTACAATGTGGGAGACCTGGGCTTGATCCCTGGATCAGGAAGACCTCTGGAGAAGGGAATGGCTACCCACTCCAGCATTTTGCCTATAAAATTCCATGGACAGAGGAGCCTGGCAGGCTACAGTTCATGGAGTTACAGTGTTGGACATAACTGAGCGAATAACTTATGTAAAATAGATAACCAACAAAGACCTACTATAAACCACAGAGAACTCTATTCACTATTCTGTAATAACCTATATGGGAAACGAATGTGAAAAAAGAATGGATATATGTATAATTGAATCGGTTTGCTGTACACTTGAAACTAACACAGCTTTGCAAATCAACTATCTTCCAATATAAAATAAAAATTGAAAAAGAAAATGTTTAATTAATTCTAGAGAATAAAATAAACTAAAAAACTTTTTGCTATGCCTAGAACTAAGATCGGAGAAGGCAATGGCATCCCACTCCAGTACTTTGCCTGGAAAATCCCATGGATGGAGGAACCATGCTATGCTATACTAAGTCACTTCAGTCGTGTCCGACTCTGTGGGACCCCATAGACGGCAGCCACCAGGCTCCTCTGTTCCTGGGATTCTCCAGGCAAGAACACTGGAGTGGCTTGCCATCTCTTTCTCCAATGCATGAAAGTGAAAAGTGAAAGTGAAGTCACTCAGTCGTGTCTGACTCTCAGCGACCCTATGGGTTGCAGCCTATCAGGCTCCTCCATCCATGGGATTTTCCAGGCAAAAGTACTGGAGTGGGTTGCCATTGCCTTCTCTGTTACATCTAATCTTCATCTGTGTTGTTGCTGTTGTTCAGGTCGCTCAGTCAGGTCCAACTCTTTGCGACCCCATGAACTGCAGCATGCCAGTCTTCCCTGTCCATCACCATCTCCTAGAGTTTGCTCAAACTCAAGCCCATTGAATCAGTGATGCCATCTGACCATCTCATCCTCTATCATCCCCTTCACCTCCTGCCTTCAATCCTTCCTAGCATCAGGGTCTTTTCCAGTGAGTCAGCTCTTCACATCAGGTGGCTAAAGTATTGGAGCTTCAGCATCAGTCCTTTCACTGAACTCTCACATGCATACATGACTATTGGAAAAATCATAGCATTGACTAGACAGACCTTTGTTGGCAAAGTGATGTCTCTACTTTTTAATACACTTTCTAGGTTTGTCTTAGCTTTTCTTCCAAGGAGCAAGTGTCTTAATTTCATGGCTACAGTCACCATCTACAGTGTTTTTGGAGGCCAAAAAGATAAAAGTCTGTTACTGTTTCCATTTTTTCCCCCATCTATTTGCCATGAAGGAATGGGGGCCAGATTCCATGATCTTAGTTTTTTGAAATGTTAAGTTTTAAGCTACCTTTTTCACTCTCCCTCTTTCATCTTCATCAAGAGGCTCTTTAGTTCCTCTTGGTTTCCTGCCATAAAGGTGGTGTCATCTGCATATCTGAGGTTATTGATATTTCTTCCTTGTGGCTCAGATGATAAATAATCCACCTGTTTCCTTCTCCAGGGCATCTTCCCAACCCAGGGATTGAACCCGCATCTCTTATGTCTCCTGCTTTGGTAGGCAGGTTCTTTACCGTTAGCCACTATCTGTGGAACCCAATGCAGGAGACCTGGGTTCAATCCCTGAGTCAGGAAGATCCCCTGAAGAAGGGAATGACAAACCCACTCTAGAATTTTTGCCTGGAGGATTCCACTGACAGAAGAGCCTGGCAGACTATAGACCATAGAATCGCACAGTCAGACATGACTGAGTGACTAACACTTTTATAAAGTACCCTTTGTGAATATATATATTTCTATTTCTGTAATGAGGCAGATTTTACTCTCATATCCTTCTTGACACAGAGCAGGTCATATGGTATGGAAGCACATAAACTGCACAGACACACACATACACATACACTTTTAAAGGTATAAAAGCAAATTCTTTCTAACTGCACTACAACAGAATCTGAAAGGCCACTCTGTCTCATACTAATAACTACCTATTCAGGTCATTTTGCCCTCTGTTCCAACCAGTGTTAAGAATAATCAGAGTCTTCTAGATGAGGTAACTGTCTTGGAGGAAATAGTGTGGGTAGATTTTTTCTTTTTCCCTTTTAGCAGGGGCATAGGTAGTCTGCCAAGTAAATTTAAATCTATTTAGTAAGTCATGTCTACCACTTTCATAGGAAATTCTAGATTTTAACAGTTCTTTCCTCTCTTCTTCTCTTCCTCCTCCTTTTCTCATTGTTTTTTTTTTCCCTAAAATATCACTATACCTATTATCTTTGTACCAGGATTAAAACTATGAGTTGGTAATAATTACACAGTATATTTATTTGTACTTTTCTAATTTCTTGATAAATAATGTAGGAGCCTTAATGTGTTGAACAGAAAATTGTATATAAAAATGAAATATTTAGAAAACAGTATATGAACAAGTCACAGGGTGACATTTAATGGAACTGAATGGTTTTCCTGGAATTGTTTTTATCTCACTCCCTGATGAAATGAGCATTTTCAAGATGTTTTCTAAAAATCATAAGAAACTTTTTATTTCTCTCGAGGTTTTCTACACTTTGGAATATATACAAGCTAAAATATGCATATATATTTAACTTAAAAATGGAAAGAGATAAGGGAAGCTTGTTTTTCTCATGTAATATATTACAGAATGCATGAATATTCTACAGCAAATGCTTATTTTCTGCCATCAAGAAAGTCTGTAATGTAATAAAGATGGAATAAAAAACATTAAATTGAGAACGCCATTCACTTTAAACCTTGATTCCAATGTTCTAAATAGGACTATCAAGTCTGGTGTAATATCTTAATATTTTTTTTAATATGTTGATAGCAATATACACAAAAATACCCTAGGCTAGTTCTAGATAAAATCTTAGAACATTTGGCTTCAACTATAGAAATCCTAAAGACCAAAAAGTGATCATAAACTAGCTTAATACAAATATATCAACTTTCTCTTGTCTCCTAGCTTACTGTCATATTTCTTCATTTTCATTCTTTTTTATTTTTTTTACTTTTCAAGATTGTTCTGTACATTAACAATTTTTTAAAAAGTTAAAGTTCTGTGATTAGCTAGAAGCATTACTTTATGACTTGGAAACATGTAGGGTCCTGAACCTTAGATGTGCTGTATTGATTTAGTCATAAGGCACCTAAGCACTCAGTGCCCTTTGTACAATAAGAAGTTGAAAAGCTTTTCCCATACAGCTAATATTGCAACTTTTAGCCCAATCAATATCTAGTCAGCAACTCAGAAATGGTGGTAGACCTCATTCTACACCAGTATTTTAGATAATAAAATGTTAAATCATTTCTTGAAATATAACAAGTTTTCTGTTGCAGATTTAATGTGACAAGATAGTATTTTATACTGTTTTTATTAGCAGTGTAACAAATGGTGAGTAATAAATTCAGATACAGTGCAGACAGACTCAGGCTGTCAGAAGTACTGAGTGGCTTTGTTTGATTATTAGAGCACAAAGCCAATAGGTAGAATACATGAAGAAAATCTTTTTGTTCTTGCCAACAAATAACAAATATTTTAGGGTACTAGTTTACAGTTCTTTTTTCTGAAAAAGCTATTATCATTCACATAAAACACACGTTCCAGGATGTCCAATTATGACAATGTACATATAAATTATGCCTAATTTCTGCAGAAATTGGACATTTTCTAACATCCTTAGATACAATAACTACAGGTGACTAAAAGGGAGAAACATCATATTATACATCTTGCTATTCATAATAAGTGGAAAAATATCCAGTATTCTTATTTATTAACTAGCACATATTTGATACTCAATGCTTGGTGAAAGAATGTGAGGCAGAGAACTTTTAAGAATGGTTGATCATGTCATTGTGCAGCAGAAAATAACAGAACATTGTAAGGCAATTATCCTCCAATTAAAAAAAAAAAAAAAAGAGCGATGGGATCAGACCTGGACTAGGATTCTGGAATTGCCACTTACTGGTTATATGTGCTTAAATTAATTAAAACGTCTAGATCCCAATTTTCTGGTGCATAAAATGGGGGCAAGTTTTGTTGAATGTATGCTTAAATATCTGGCAGTATATTCCTCTTAGATGTTGTTCAGTTGCTTAGTCATGTCTGAGTCTTTGCAACACCATAGATGGCATGCCAGGCTTCCTGGCCCCTCATCATTTCCCAGAGTTTTCCCAAGTTCATTTCAATTGAATTGGTGGTGCCATCCAATGGTCTCATCCTCTGTCACCCTCTTCTCCTTCTGCCTTCAATCTTTTCCAGCATCTTTCCAAAGAGTCCTCTTAGATGAGAATAGCCTAATTTGAATCTATTCTGTCCCAAGTTACCTAAAAATGTGAATAAATAAATAACCATAAAAAAGGAAAAAAAGAAATGTTACAAATCTTGAATTTAAGGTCATTATATAACTATATCCTTAGTTATTTAGAGGAAGGTGTACCTTCCTTTAATATGAGAAACTTATTCAGAAATATATCAAAAATAGAAAACCAAAACCACTGAGAAAATCATACATATTTTACACTCCTCTTGGCTGAATCTCAGAGATAGTCATTTACCTTCAGGACAAATATTTGAGCCTTCTGGTCTAGAAAATATTGACTAAAAATCTTAAAGGAGCTAAGATAGTGGTTGCAGATCATGGAAAAAACCTTCTCTCTTTCTTGCCATTGAATGCCACAGAATGACTCAATCTGTAACACTCTCCAGCCAAAGCCCACATCACTAATAGCCTTCTGTGACTCATTGTTAAATATTGCGTTTCTGCAATGGGCTGAATATTTATACCCACCCCCACCACCCAATTCAGATGTTGAAATCCTATCCCCCTAGTGTGATAGTATTGGGAGGTAGGGCCTTTGGGTGGTGACTAGGTCATGAATGGAATTAGTACCCTAAAAAAGGAACCCCAGCCAGCCCTCATTCTCTTTCAAAAATGTGAGGATAGAGTGGGAAGTTTGCAACCCAAAAAGTGGCCTTCACCAGATACAAAGCACACTGGCACCCTGATCTTGGACTTCCAGGCTCCAGAATTGTAAGAGGTAGATTTGCGTTGTTTATAAGTCTATGGCACTTTGTTATAGCAGCTCAAACTGGCTAATAGTTTCATAGAAATGCTGCAAAAATTACCACAAACTGGGTGACTTAAAGCAGAGGAAATTTATATTCTCATATTTCTGGAGGCCAGAAATCAGAAATCAAAATATCAGTAGAAGTGTAGTCCCTCCAAGAGCTCTCGTAGAGAGTCTTTGACTCTTCCAACTTCTAGTTGGCTACATGTGTTCCTTGACTTAGGACTGTATAACTTAATTATGTACCTCCATCTTCACATGACCTACTCTTCCTCTTTGTATCTCAAATACCCCCTGAGTTTTGTCTTATAAGAGCACCAGTCATTGTATATAGGGCTCACTTGGATAATCCAGGACCTTGAAATCCTGAACTGAATTACATCTGCAAAGACCCTTTTTCAAAATAAGGCTATCGGTTTAGTTCAATCACTCAGTTGTGTCCTACTTTTCACAACCCCAAGAACTACAGCATGCCAGGCTTTCCTCTCCATCACCAACTCCCAGAGCCTACTCAAACTCATGTCCATTGAGTCAGTGATGCTATCCAATTATCTCATCCTCTATTGTCCCCTTCTCCTCCCGCCTTCAATCTTTCCCAGAATCAGGGTCTTTTCCAATGAGTCAGTTCTTCCATTAGGTGGCCAAAGTATTGGAGTTTCAGCTTCAGCATCAAGTCTTTCCAATGAATATTCAGGACCAGTTTCCTTTAGGATTGATTGGTTGAATCTCCTTGCAGTCCAAGGGACTTTCAACAGTATTCTCCAACATCACAGTTCAAAAACATCAATTCTTCCACACTCAGCTTTCTTTATTGTGCAACTCTCACATCCATACATGACTACTGGAATAACCATAGCTTTGACTAGACAGACATTTCATGGCAAAGTAATGTCTCCACTTTTTAATATGCTGTCTAGGTTGGTCATAGATTTCTTAAGGAGCAAGCATCTTTTAATTTCATGGCAGCAGTCACCGTCTGCAGTGATTTTGGAGCCCCAAAAAACAAAGTCAGATACTGTTGCCACTGTTTCCCCATCTATTTCCCATGAAGTGATGGGACCAGATGCCATGATTTTCGTTTTCTGAATGTTGAGCTTTAAGCCAACTTTTTCACTCTCCTCTTTCACTTTTATCAAAAGGCTCTTTAGTTCTTCTTAGCTTTCTGCCATAAGGGAGGTGTCATCTGCATATCTGAGGTTATTGATATTTCTCCCAGCAATCTCAATTCCAGTGTGTGCTTCATCCAGTGTGGTCTAGTATTCCCATCTCTTTAAGAATTTTCCACAGTTTTTTGTGACCCACACAGTCAAAGGCCTTGGTGTAGTCAGTAAAGCAGAAGTCGATATTTTTCTTGAACTCTCTTGTTTTTTGATGATCCAATGGATGTTTGCAATTTGATCTTTGGTTTTTCTCCCTTTCTAAACCCAGCTTGTACATCTGGAAGTTCACTTATCACGTACTGTTGAAGCCTGGCTTGAAGAATTTTGAGGATCATTTTGCTTGTTGTGAGATGAGTGCAATTGTGCAGTAGATGGCAATTGTGCTTTGCTTGTAGTGATGTTTTCTAAGGCCCACTTTGCATTGACTTTGCATTCCAGAATGTTGGGCTCTGAATGAGTGACTACACCATCTTGGTTATGTGGGTCATGAAGATATTTTATGTATAGTTCTTCTGTGTATTCTTGCTACCTCTTCTTAATATCTTCTGCTTCTATTAGGTCCATACCATTTCTGTCCTTTATTGTGCTCATCTTTGCATGAAATATTCCCTTGGTATCTCTAATTATCTTGAAGAGATCTCTAGTCTTTCCCATTCTATTGTTTTTCTCTATTTCTTTGCATTGATCACAGAGGAAGGTTTTCTTATATCTCCTTGCTATTCTTTGGAACTTTGCATTCAAATGGGTATATCTTTCCTTTTCTCCTTTGCCTTTGCATCTTTTCTTTTCTCAGCTGTTTGTAAGGCCTCCTCAGACAGCCATTTTGCCTATTTTCATTTCTTTTCTTAGGGATGTTTTTGATCACTGCCTCCTGTACAACCTCCTGCATAGTTCTTCAGGTACTCTGTCTGTCAGATCTAATCCCTTGAATCTACTTGTCACTTCTACTCTAAAGGATTTGATTTAGGTCATACCTGAATGGTCTAGTGGTTTTCCATGGTTTCTTCGATTTTTGTCTGAATTTGGCAATAAGGAGTTCATGATCTGAGACACAGTTGGCTCCTGGTCTTGTTTTTGCTGACTGTATACAGCTTCTCCATCTTTGGCTGCAAAAAATGTAATCAATCTGATTTTGGTATTGACCATCTGGTGATGTCCATGTGTAGAGTCTTCTATTGTGTTTATAGTCATGGGTTATACCTGGATGTACATTTTTGGGAGGACACCTCCCAGTCCACTACAAATATGAAGGAATAACCAAAGAATATTAAGCATTTGAGGAAAATATTATTAATTAAGGGAAAAGACTAACATAAAATTATAGAAAAAGGGATTATGATTTCAGCAATATCATATTAGTTGGTTCAGATGATCAAAAACTAGAAACAAAATACACACACACACATATGCAATTATTTGGTGACATTGACTGAAAATAGGCAGAAGTAAGATAAGAATACAGTTCTTTAAAGAAAGGAAATATGTCGGATAAGATTTCGTCTTATGTAAGGTTGATTAAATTCAAGCAGAAAGCTTATTAAAAGTTATTGACTGGAAGAACTGGCAGATGGATTTGGTTTCACCAGAATAGCTGGAAAACGAGGGAGAAAATCAAGGAGACCAATGGCTAGGAGCAGATGGGGGGAATTCAAAATGTCTATTTAAGGTCTTCCCTAATCCTGGATAACACTGGAACTGCACATGTGTAGAGAAAGTCCAATAGTACTGATGGGAAAGAAACAAGCAAAAAGTCTCGAGGGCTGAAATGATTGGCAAAGACTTCAGCTGCTTCCTATAGCAGGCTTAATGAGATTTGACTTGACTCCAACCTACTAGTGAACTAGTAAAATAAACAAAAGCATTTTTCAAGCATACTAATATATGCCAGAGTCTCTACAGTATATTATTCAAAATGTTCAGTGAAGGACTCCAAGACCTGTGAAGGAATAGAAATATGAGAAGTCTATTCAAGAGAAAAAAAAAGAAAAGGTTAACAGTAAGTGACCCTCGAGACTACCCAGATGTTGAAATTAGTAAACAGATTGTAAAAGGAATAATTTTTTATTTTCAGATGATGTAATTGTCTACATAGAAATTTCTCAAGACTCTCAAATCGACTGTTATGACCTACAATAAACTAAACAAAGTATAAGGATCAATATACATACATGGATTACATGTTAGTAGAAAACAAATAGAAAATGAAATAGAAAAATATTTTTAAAGTCTTGGGAACAATTTTAAGAAAATAAAAAAGATTTCAGTAAATGTAAATATATATAATGCTCAAGAAATCAAAGGCAAAATATTGTTAAGATCTTTATAGATCAGTTTCTTCCCAAACTGACCTATAAATTCAACATATTCTCAATCATAAACCCAACTAGCTTTTAAAGATGAAAACTGACAATTGTTCTAAAATTCATATTTAATATCTGAAGTGAATTTTTACAAGAGACATTGTGTAGCTGAAATAAAACTGAAGAATAAAACATGAGAAGGTAGGAGCACTTAGATTATGTGACTCTAAGACCACCTAAGTTACTATTATTAAGACATTGTGGCTCTAGTGCAAGAAAGTAAAATGGATCACTGAAGCACAACAGAAATTCCAGAAATAGGCAAACACATATATGGTTAATCCATTTCAAACATGAAGTCAAACATATTTCAATGGAAAAAGAAACAAAATATTTTCAACAAATAGTGCCAAAACATCTAGATATTTATTTTTATAAAGGACTCAGTCTCTGATTTATATACATGCAATATTTAGTCGGAAATGAATTGTAGATGTAAATGTAAGTGCTAACACTATAAATACTCCAGAAGAAAATAAAAGTAAAAAAGATTTCCAAGACAACTCACAGAAAACACTATGAAAGAACAATTATAACTTGGACTTGATTAAAATTAAAATCTTCTGATCATCAAAAAAACTCACATCCAGAATACATAAAGATATCCTAAACCCTACAGTAAAATACAAACAAACAACACGAAAAGTGTACATATAATTTGAAAACACTTTTCACAAAAGATATATATATGTGTGTGTACACATATATGTATGCATCTTCTATTTAAATTTTTTCTCTGAAGAAACGTCTAATGCACTATTGTTCCAATAACATGGATGCATCATGCAGGTGAAAGTGAACACAAAATAAGCAATCCCATTTATATGACATCTGTGTAGCTACTGAGAGTGAAAGTTATCTTTCCCAATTTGAAAGTCGAATGATGTCCCCGCCTCAACTCTATTTTTGAGAGGTGCTTCCAACTAAGAGGTTATTATTCTAATGAACAAATGTCTTTTTCAGCAGAAATCTAGTGTGATTCTATACATGGCAATTATTTTCTATATGCTTTGTATTCAGGGTTTGGAGCTTTATTAGGCCGTTGGTACTTGGACAGTTTATACGTCGCTTGATATTTGGAAGATGCCGTTTTCTGGCTGGAGCCTGGTCTTGATCATATGACCAAGGTTCAGTTAACTGGATTGTTACTCTTGAAGCTCCATGCAGTAACTAAAACGTAAAAGAACAGAATGAAACTCTTGTAGGTTGGTGGTGATCGTGGAGGGATGAGAAGAGGGCAGCCTATCAGAATTAATGGCAGCAGCTCTAGCAGTAGCATCCTCCATTGATTTCTATGTTGGCCCTTGGCTTTCCACTTCATATCTTTATGTATTTCCTAATCCTGGTTCTCCAGTCTTTCCATAATTCAATGTGCTCTCCACTAGCTTTGTAACAAATACCCTTTCTACTTAACTAGAGACAGTTTCTGATATTTGCAACCAGGAATCCTGATTGCACATTATATAAATCTTGATTCAGTTGAACATGTAAATTTTAAGAAATACTCCTATTTGGACATGGATAATTCTCAATTTTCCCTCTGTCCACAGCACTTTTTAAAGGTTTTGTTGGTTTGCTTAGAACTACAGTTGACTAGCTGCTGTAACAGGGCTTCTCCATGCATTGATATGTGCTGTCTTGCACAAGAATTTAGAGATTGAGGGAAGGAGGCTAGTGTTTGCTACACAGACTTTCTCCTGGCTTCCACAGCACTTTGCATGCATGCTTAGTCATTCAGTCATGTCTGACTCTTTGTTACCTCATGGACTGTAGCTCACCTGGCTCCTCTGTCCATGGAATTCTCCAGGCAAGAATGCTGGAGTGTGTAGCCATTTCCTTCTCCAATGGATTTCCCCAGCCCAGGGATGGAACCTGGGTCGCCTATGTTGCAGGCGGATTCTTTACCACCTGAGCCACTGGGGAGCCCTCCACAGTGTTTACTGAGTCAGAATTTTTAACAAGTATTCGGGTGCATGCCAAAGATGGGATCCACTGCAATACAGGCGGATTTACTAATTGGATTTCAAAGTGAGTTGTTTTCTGATAATTTTATCAGATTCTTAGTGCAGGTATGAATAGAAATCTTGTTTTTTAATCTGTTGAGAAAAATTGCTATTTGAGAGAGGCCCAAGTTATTTCAGTTGCTTTAGACTACTGTTTGTGGGGGGGAAAGGAATGTAAGTAATTAAAGGTTTTAAAACCAGGCTGTGTAAACGAATTAAGGATTAGGAGATGGTGAGAGAGGAGACTGCAGGATTGCTGGAATCACTGTCCTAATGAGTGGGTTTCTGGGGCAATTTGACCCACTGGTTTCCATTTCCATTTATTCCAGACAGAATAAATACGAGTACACTGTTTCAGAGTGAATGTTAAGAGCTGGTGATAAGGTAGATTGAGGGAAGAGGAAATGCCGTCCCCAAATGGCTGTAAATGTGGGAAAGAATACCAGGATGAATGACTGAGGAAAGTTTCTGACTAAAGAACAACGAAGTGGCTTAAATCATCTGCTCAGTTTCCTTTAAACCCTTGGCACCCAGAATTCAGGAGCTGAGAGGAACATCCAACTTCTTAGCAGCCAAAAAACTATATTAAGGAACACATTTACCACTAAATTGTTACTGAATTTAAAGGAAGCTGATGAGTGGCTGGCAAAAGGAGGCTGTCTCATGATGTTCTGAAAGCAAAAACCAGTTAAGAGGGTCAGCAGATCTCTAATTATAATGAAGCAGTTAACACCACTATAATTAAAGCTGTATCAGCATTTCCCTTGCAAAATGCTTTTCGTGAGTTGAAACTCAGCTGTAAAGATTGAATCTGGGCTGAAAGTTGGCATGTAAGGCTCAGGAACTCAGCAAGGGAGGGGCATAGAAGGGAGATTTTTAAAAATTTATTTACTGAACTTTCAAGCACAAAATATAGCCATTAAGCTGTTTTGAGGAAATAATAAATAATACATTCTTTCAAAATTTGAGTGCATAGGAAACCCCAGGTGCCATAGCCATAGTGAAAGAGAACATTTAAGTTGTAGAGACTGGAAAACAAACAACAAAACAAGTTGAGCTGAAGGATAAGTTTCTGATTCTGTGAGTAGTGTCTATTTTGCAGAGAATATGTAGATGTTGCTAAAAGCATATTTAGTGTTCTTAAATATTTATTTGCCCAAGAAATTTAGATGACTCCAATGAAGCTGCAAAACACACACCAGCACAGTGGGTTAGATCAGAAAGGATGCTATATCACTTTATCCCCTCAGACTTCTTTGATAAATAACTTTAATCTAAATCCCCTCATTTCTATGAATGTTAACACAAAAAAAACGGCTTTTTGTATGTTGGCTAATAATGATACACTGACTTCTTGTGATATAGGAATCTTTATTTTATATATATTCCATTTTTGCACCCTAAAATATGCAATTAATAACTCATTAAGAAAAACAGTAAGACATTAAGGACCTACTAGGCACCAGACAGATGTCTAGAGACTCGTTTTAAACTTTATAATGATGTATTATGCATTAATTTTATTTCAGAATGTTAAACTTGCATTAAAATGTAATTGACTTTGTCATGTTTTTGCTTTAATATATATTCCTTTGCAATTATTATTACTTTTAGTTTGTAGTGTAGGCACTCAAAGTTCTCTGTTTTTAGAGTAGTTAAGATCCAGTTTGCTCATTCTCATCTAATCTATAACTTTGTTAGGGTCAAGGTGATTAAACTAAGTTAAAAAAAAAAAAAGCCTCAAATGAAAAACCAGTTCAGATAACTCTCATATCAAGAAAAAATAGTTGAATATTCAATACATATATATATATATATATACACACACATATATATTTCTATATAGACAGTTATCTAGAAGAATAATTATCAAGCTGATTAACATGATTAGTGATGGGAGACAAGGAAACGAGAACCCAGATTAAGAAGTATAAGAAAGTGACTTTAAACTTTATTGTTACTTTATGTTTTTATAAGAGAAATACATTTTTGTATTTCTTTGTTTAAAATAAATTTAAACAATAAATGTTGAAAGAAAACCTTGTTCTAGCGAACCTGGTAATTATAGAAAGACATACAGTTAAGTTATACACAGGGAATAATATAATATCATCTGTCACCTTTTATTTGCACTTGCATCTATGGTTTAAATGACTTCTTAACACATGTTAACTCAAAATGAATCTGAAAACTTATTACACGAACAGAAAGTCATCAGTATAATACAAAGTTTCCATAAACTAATCCAAAAAGATTTTGTATCTTCAACCATGCCAATAACCTTCCTGCCAAATGTGTGATTGATTACAATTAAGAGAGGAAAAACTGTAGTAGGTAAGAGATTGGACACATTTTGTGTTTCTAGCCTTTTCTAAGGAGAAGGCAATGGCACCCCACTCCAGTACTCTTGCCTGGAAAATCCCATGGGCGGAGGAGCCTGGTAGGCTGCAGTCCATGGGGTCACTAAGAGTCAGACACGACTGAGCGACTTCACTTTCACTTTTCACTTTCATGCATTGGAGAAGGAAATGGCAACCCACTCCAGTGTTCTTGCCTGGAGAATCCGAGGGATGGGGGAGCCTGGTGGGCTGCCGTCTATGGGGTCACACAGAGTCGGACACGACTGAAGTGACCTAGCAGCAGCAGTAGCAGCAGCCTTTTCTAATCCATTTCTCCTTGCATGTATTTCAACTGTGCTTGCGTCCACTGTCTTTGTCAGTTTCTCCATTATCAAACTCTTAGGAACACTAATCTTAGTAGCAGCTCTCACTGCCTGTAGGTCACCAGCAGCAAAGTGGCAGTTATTAAAAATCAACTAACAAAAAGTGGAAAGTAGGTTTTAGAGGCTGTGGACATATGCCGGGTATCTTTAAAATAGGTCCAGCCAATTTGACCTGAATTGAGAAGTTATTACTCTAGAATAGAATTCTAATAGGGATGTTGCCAATCATGTTTCGATTTAGACAGATAAATTGAGTTTAGCCAAAAAATATGCAGATAATCAAGAATAAAAACTGGGGACTTCCTGGCTGTCCTGGGGTTAAGACTCCATGCTTCCATTGCAGAGGCACAGATTCCATCTCTGGTCAGAGAACTAAGATGAGCCATGTCACATGGCCAAGACAAACAAACAAATAAAAACAAAAACAAACTTGAAAATTTCAAACAAGCCATGATAGAAAAAGGAGAAAATGAGTACAGAAGCTTCAAAGTACAACCTAATCACTTCAGATTGGCTTGAAGCTCCTCACTTCTCATTCATTGAGTCTGTTATCCAGTCGATAACTATATAGTGACCGTTTACTTTGTCATTTTTGACATCAGGTCTGACGATACAAAAAGAAATCAGCCATGATGTGACTTTCATATTTATGAGCCTTAAAATATGTTCTCACTTTCATCAAAACCTCTTGCTGAAAGTTAGTTTGATATAAAACCAAAGATAAAAGTTAGTTTAGGATTATCATTTTCTGCCCTTAGCTCTTTGTTCTGACCTCCAAGAACTGATTTTTCCTCTTTAAATGCTCAGTTTCTAACTCCACAAATGTTTCATATCAATATTTATACATAAACATATGTGTAAATATGCTCAGACTCAATCCATTAGAGGCTAAACAAGGTAATTTGCAGGGAGAGAATTAACATTAAAGACAACAAAAAAAGAATAGAATAAAATGGAATTGAGTATGCTAGATAATGAAATGAAGTAGATTTATGGTAGGGTAGGTTAGATACGTGTGTGTTAGTCTCTTAGTCGTGTCCGACTCTGCGAGACCATGGAGTGTGGCTCACCAGGGTCCTCTGCCCACAGAATTCTCCAGGCAAGAACACTGGAGTGAGTTGTCATTCCCTTCTCCAGGGAATCTTCCTGACCCAGGGATTGAACCCGGGTGTCCCGCATTACAAGTGGATTTTTACCATATGAGCCACCATATATATGTTTCTTGGCAAATAACACTTTCTTCTGTAGAGGTACTTATATTTTATTTCCAACTGTCCCTGGTGGCTCAGAGGTTAAAGCATCTGCCTGGAATGCGGGAGACCTGGTTCAGGAAGATCCCCTGGAGAAGGAAATGGCAACCCACTCCAGTACTTTTGCCTGGAGAATCCCATGGAGGGAGGAGCCTGGTAGGCTACAGTCCATGGGGTTGCACAGAGTCGGACAGGACTGAGTGACTTTACTTTCACTTTCCAGAATATCATTACCTTCTATTAAAAGAATTTATATTGTTAGTCGACTTCCCTGGTGATCCAGTGGTTAAGAATTTATATGGTTAGTAAAATATTGGAGGACAGGATGATTACTTTTGGTTTTTAACAAATACCAAGAAGGAACTGCCTATTTTTGCCTATGTATAAGGTCATGATCTCATGGCCTTTATTTAGGAATAGCTCAGTAATTTCTGTGAGATTTTATCCCAGGTAAATAAAAATATGCATCTATCCAAGCCTTTTTAGTGGGGAAATACCTTTAAAATGTTTAATAAGATTGCTTGGTTTTTCTGTATTCCCATATAGAATAACTCATGTATGGAATACTGCACCGAAAGTGAAAACCAGAATAGTTGTGCGGGTACAGAATGACTGTAAGTGTGTGGGTTGTTCACCCTGGTGAATGCCTGACTAATTAAGCTGTGGCTCCTCGTTGCTGTCCAGCCTCAGAGACAGTGCATACCTTGTATCCCTAGCCTAAGAAAAGATAAAAATTCAAAATTTTTACTATGGTTTTTACTGAGTGAGTGATCACTTTCACACTATTATAAAGAGGAAAAATCTTAAATCTAAAGGGGACCTCGTGTGATTACATAAGATGCAACCATTGGAGGAAACTAGTTTGCAACTTCCTATAAAATTATAATTTGTTCAAACTAAGTAAAAACTTGTTAAAAATGAAAAAAGAAAACAAAGTCTGAGGATATTTCCAGATAAAGATGTAATAATTGATGGGCAGAGAAAACAAGCATTTCTACTATAGGGCAAAGATAAATTATTTGGTGCTTGGTTTCTACCTATGTTCATTTTTGCAGAAAATGTTGCGGCTTGATACAATAAAAATTTAGAAATATATGATTACCTTTGTTTTTATTTTCCTCATTGTAGAAAGCCAACCAGTCATCTTAGCTACTGATATTAATACTATTGTTCTTATTTTAGGTTATAAGCTTCCCTCTGCAAAGGGAATGGCAGGCATCTTAGAAGTCTCTAATTGTATTCTGCTGGTGGTGTTGGTACAGTTTGCCCTTTCCAAAGTACAATTCAACATGCCTGATATTTCTGTTCTACTCTTTTTCCTCCAAGTGAAGTGTAGTGATAGCCATCACTAAATATTAATAGTTGCTTTATTTAGTCTTTGTGAAATATTTCATAATCCAGTTTGCAATATGTTTTGAAAATAAAATGCTATTTATGTGCTGAGAGTAAAAGGAGAGAAGGTTTAATTATTTCACCAAATGAGCAAATTTGGGTGAATTAGAAGTTTCAAATAGCAAATTTTATAATCAGAATTCTTAAGATTTTGGAAAAGTGTAAATATAAAACTACATTCAGAACTTATGAATAAATAAGTTGAATTTTTAAAACTAAAAAAACAATTTATAACATATACTTGTTTGTAAGAGTTTAAGTGTAAAATTTTCCTTGAATAAGCAATCTTACTAAACTGATGCTCTGAGTATTCATAATGTAATGAATTCCTTACCATCTAATTAATTAAATAATAAAAATGTAAGAAACTTAAAGTATTCAAGAGGATTTTGTAAAATTTCAGACAGTTTAGAAAAATATGCTCAGTTATCACACTAATCATGCTTTATCTTTCACAGATGTCACTACAGAATACCAGACCCTAATCTTTTCAGGGTTTGTGATTAAGTGGGCTGATTTTCTACCTGATTGTGGCTCTGGGAGTAAGGTACTAGAAATGGGTATCTATTAAGTTTTATTGACTATTCATAAAGGCGTATAATAACCAGCTGGATCCTGTAAACTTCACGGTGGGTGTTCAACTATATTTACCATCAACTCTGCAAACAATATGTATACTTTCATTTCAGGTTAACTAGCAAAAATCATTACCCCAAATTTGTACAATCTTGTTGTTCCAAGCCAAGTTAAAATGCACAGGAGACCAGGGAAACAGCACATCCTTACTTTCAAATGGGTAGATTTGTTTTGGAAGCCCAAACACTTGAAAAATATTCCCCATTTGCATTTTTTTTTTCTGACATAAATGAGGCCATCCTGTAGAAGCCATCTTAGTATGAGGATGGAAGAACATTTCTTTTTAACTTTAGGCATTTGTAGAAAATCTACTAGAATGTGAGTGCCAAAAGACAAGTATCTTGGTAAAATAAAATGTTCAAAATGGTAAAATCAAGACTCTCATCAAATATTAATTGAACATGGGTCAAAAATTGAACTTGGGAGGTTTTGACTAATCAAAGATATTTGATTAACTGAGGGAACTGTAACATATTATCTGCTGGAATGAAAATTTGACTTAGATTTACTGTTACTGTTGATGTTCATTTGCATTGTCATGAAGAGAAATGAGTTGTGTTATCAGTTTTCTATAATGTAAATTTTATACAGTATTTCAAAGACAATTAAAAATATACATTTCAGTAGAGTCAGATAGTCCCCAGAGAGTCTACTAGTCAGTGAGAGCATTTCATTGAAAGGATAACCAGTAATATCTTTTGTCCTTTTCTAAGCCTAACAATGATTGCTGACCAATTTGTCTACTTTGCTCACTGCTTATATTTCCACTGTGAAGAACTGCGCTTTCCTTCTCGTATGTGATTAAGGTTTATTAAATGAATAGATGAAAGAATTCAAAGAAAACCTTTCCAAAACAAAAATGAAACCCAAAGAAATAAGCAAGGAAGACTTATACTTTTAGAATTCAGTTCAGTTCAGTCGCTCAGTCAAGTCAAACTCTTTGCAACCCAATGGACTGCAGGATGCCAGGCTTCCCTGTCCATCACCAGCTCCCGGAGCTTGTGCAAACTCATGTCTATCGAGTTGGTGATGCCATTCAACCATCTCATCCTCTGTTGTCCCCTTCTTCTGCCTTCAGTCTTTCCCAGCATCAGGGGTTTTTCCAATGAGTCAGTTCTTCGCATCAGGTGGCTAAAGTATTGGAGCTTCAGCATCAGTCCTTCCAATGAATATTAAGGACTGATTTCCTTTAGGATGGACTGCTTGGATCTCCTTGCAGTCCAAGGGACTCTCAAGAGTCTTCTCCAACACCACAGTTCAAAAGCATCAATATTTCAGTGCTCAGCTTTCTTTACTCTCATATCCATACATGACTACTGGAAAAACCATAGCTTTGAGTAGATGGACTTTTGTCAGCAAAATAATGTCTCTGCTTTTTAATATGCTGTCTAGATTGGTCATAGCTTTTCTTCCAAGGAGCAAGCATCTTTTAATTTCATGGGAGCAGTCACCATCTTCAGTGATTTTAGAGCCTAAGAAAATAAAGTCTCTCACTGTTTCCATTGGTTCCCCATCTATTTGCCATGAAGTGATGGGACCTAATGCCATGATCTTAGTTTTTTGAATGTTGGGTTTTAAGCCAGCTTTCTCACTCTTCTCTTTCACTTTCATCAAAAGTCTCTTTAGTTCTTCAATTTCTGCCATAAGGGTGGTGTCATCCACATGTCATATCTTCCCTTGTGGCTCAAATGGTAAAGCGTCTGCCTACAATGCGGGAGACCTGGGTTTGATCCCTGGCTTGAGAAGATCCTCTGGAGAAGGAAATGGCAACCCACTCCAGTACTCTTGCCTGGAAAATCCCATGGATGGAGGAGCGTGGTAGGCTACAATCCATGGGGTCATAAAGATCGGACACGACTGAGCAACTTTGCTTTGCTTTCATCTACATATCTGAGGTTATTGATATTTCTCCCGGCAATCTTGATTCTAGCTTGTGCTTCACCAGCCCTGCATTTCACATGACATACTTTGCATATAACGTTGACATTATGCAACCTTGATATACTCCTTTTCCAATTTGGAACTAGTCTGTTGTTCCATGTCTTGTTCTAACTGTTGCTTCTTGACCTGCCTACAGATTTCTCAGGAGGCCAGTAAGGTGATCTGGTATTCCCATCTCTTTAAGAATTGTCCACAGTTTGTTGTGATCCACAAAGTCAAAGCTTTTAGCATAGTCAACGAAGCAGAAGTAGATGTTTTTCTGGAATTCTCTTGCTTTTTCAATGGTCCAGTGGATGTTGGCAATTTAGTTGCTGGTTCCTCTACACTTCTAAATCCAGCTTGAACATCTGGAAGTTCTCAGTTCATGTACTATTTAAGCATAGCTTGGAGAATTTTGACCATTACTTTCCTAGCATGTGAGATGAGTGCAATTGTGCGGTAGTTTGAACATTGTTTGGCATTGCCTTTCTTTGAGATTGGAACGAAAATTGACCTTTTCCAGTCCTTTGGCCACTCCTGAATTTTCCAAATTTGCTGGCATATTGAGTGTAGCACTTTCACAGCATCACCTTTTAGGATTTGAAATAGCTCAGCTGGAATTCCATCACTCCCACAAGCTTTGTTCATTGTGATGCTTCCTAAGGACCACTTGATTTCACACTCTAGGATATCTGGCTCTAGGTGAGTGTTCACACCATTGTGGTTATCTGGGTCATGAAGATCTTTTTTGTATAGTTCTTCTGTGTATTCTTGCCATATTTTCTTCATATCTTCTGCTTCTCTTAGGTCCATACTATTTCTGTCCTTAATTTTGCTCATCTTTGCATGAAATATTCCATTTGTATCTCTAATTTTCTTGAAGAGATCTCTAGTCTTTCCCTTCTATTGAAATGAAGTCAAAGTGAAGTGAAGTTGCTCAGTTGTGTCTGACTCTTTGCGACCCCATGGACTGTTGCCCACCAGGCTCCTCCATTCATGGAATTTTCTAGGTAAGAGTACTGGAGTGGGTTGCCATTTCCTTCTCCAGGGGATCTTCCCGACCCAGGGATCCAACCCGGGTCTCCCACATTGTGGGCAGACGCTTTACCGTCTGAGTCACCAGGGAATCTATTAGTTTCCTCTATTTCTTTGTATCAATCACTCAGGAAAGCTTTCTTATCTTTCTTTGCTCTTTTTTGGAACTCTGAATTCAGATGGATGTATCTTTCCTTTTCTCTTTTTGCCTTTAGCTTCTCTTCTTAGACAAAATCTATTTGTCACTACCACTGCATAATTGTTGAGGATTTTATTTAGGTAATACCTGAATGGTCTAGTGATTTTCCCTACTTTCTTCAAAATCAGTCTGAATTTTGCAGTAAGGAGTTCATGATCTGAGCCACAGTCAGCTCCTGGTCTAATTTTTTCTGACTGTATAGAACTTCTCCATTTTTGACTGCAAAGAATATAATCAATCTGATTTTGGTACTGACCATCTGGTGCTAGCCACATGTAGAATCATCTCTTGTGTGTTGGAAGAGGGTGTTTGCTATAACCAGTGTGTTCTCTTGGCAAAACTCTGTTAGCCTTTGTCCTGCTTCATTTTTTACTCCGAAGCCAAACTTGCCTATTACTCCAGGTATCTTTTGACTTCCTACTTTTGCATTTCAGTATGACAAAAACAACATCTTTTTTTGGTGTCAGTTCTAGAAAGTATTGTAAGTCTTCATAGAACCGTTCAATGCAGCTTCTTCAGCATTAGTGGTTGGGGCATATACTTGGATTATTGTAACATTGAATGGTTTGCCTTGGAAATGAACAGAGGTCATTCTGTCATTTTTGAGATTGCACCCAAATACTGTATTTTGGACTCTCTTGTTGACTATGATGGATACTCCATTTCTTCTAAGAAATTCTTCCCAGAGTAGTAGATATAATGATCATCTGAATTAAATTCGCCCATTCTGGTCCATTTTAGTTCACTGATTCCTAAAACGTTGATGTTCACTCTTGCCATCTTCTGTTTGACCACTTCCAATTTGCCTTGATTCATGGACCTAACATTCCAGATTCCTATGCAATATTGTTCTTTACAGCATCAAACTTGACTTCCATCACCAGTCACATCCACAACTGGGCGTTATTTTTGCTTTGGCTCAGCCTCTTCATTCTTTTTGGAGTTATTTCTCCACTCTTCTCCAGTCAGCATATTGAATAGCTACTGACCTGGGGAGTTCATCTTTCAGTATCATATCATTTTGCCTCTTCATACTGTTCATGGGGTTCTCAAGGCAAGAATAGAACAGGGAGAGAACAGAAAGAGAAAAAGAGTAGGGAAGAAATGCAGGTGTATTAATTAAAGTTTAATCAGAAAAGCTCTTTGTACTTTTCCTTGAACTCTCTTTTAGAGATAACTCAATATTTTGGAGAGTAAATTACATTTTTCTCAATGTGGTTTCAGTTGAAGTTCTTTTAGTATTCCTTTGGCAAAGTCAGTTTGGGATAGATTTTTTAGACTGCAAATTGACCAAATAAATGAATACTGAAACAACACACATCTGACATCAAGCGGCTACCTAAGGAAATGTCCAGGTGTGTGTGATTCAAGTGTATATATGAATGTTGGGTTTTGGAGTTGTATTTGAAAATCCATATTTTTTAATAAGTTTTTTAATTAAGCAAATATAATTCTTTGTGATGGGAACTTTTCATGTGCTGGATATTCTCATAGGACTTGCTTTTAGTTACTGATCCAAAAATATTGTCTAAATCTATATATGGTAGAGAGTATTATTGTAATTTTAAACAGAATATCCTACCAAGGACTTTATATGTTTAAACTAGGTTTTCTCAAAGAAATATTATATACTGTCTTCTTTAAAAGTGCTTTATAGTAATTGTTATTCACCGAGTGTCTCATATAGTACATTGGGGAGTGGGAGGCTTAAATGTGCCTAATAACTATTAATTAAGATTCATTAAATGATTGTTTGAATGAAAATGGTATGTATAATTTTTCATAAATAAATCCTAATGCAAGTAAATAAACTCCTGAACACTATATTTACATGCAAAAGATAAATATAGTGACATGACATCATTTATATCTATACAGATATAGATCTGAATCTCTATATAGATGTCACCCTATATCTCATGACCTCAAGATAATATCATGCTCATATCATTTGTAAAATATTAGGGCCAACTTTTACATTTTGATTATTAGGAGCTCTTAGTATTCACCTTAAAACATCAAACAACCTTGTGGATACACAAAGAAAAGACCATAAAAAGAGTCTTTTACACATTGATTTTTATAAAAGCATTTTCCTGTAGAATCGATAGATGCATAAAGAAATAGAAGACAATTGATTTTAGAGTATGAGAATGGAGTTTATGAAGACGGCAACCTCCAACTGCAGTATATCAATAGCCCGTGGGCATTTTTGCAGGTATTTAGGTGTCAAGATTCCTTTCGAATTTTGAGTTAATTATTGTATTGTGTGAGTGTGTTGCATTCTACTGCTTATTTTAGTCATAACTATAACTTGAAATCTGAGTTGTTAGACATAGAAAATTGGATTTGGGGAAAGAAGTTTTATTCAGACTCTTCAGGACATTTGCTATATCACACATTTAAAAATAATTTTTGAAATACTAGTACAGGTTAAGGAATAATAAATCTCTATTCTATCTACAATGGCTAGAATAAATTATTTGAATTTTATAATTTAAAATATTGATAGAAGTACTACCACATTTTTACATTTTTAAATATGAAAATTATGTTAGTCTCCTTTTTTTTTTTTTTTAAAGTGTATTATCTCTGATGAATTTGTAATAATTCAGAAACATTTTCCTGGACCTTTGAGCATTTGTGTCTGATATACGGGTGTATAGATGAACAGGTGAATTGGTGTATGGACAGATAGATAAATATATAATTGAGAGATAGATGGAAAAAAGGAGTTTTGGTTAAAAGAGAAGGAACAAATGTTTGTCATCTGTATATTGCTTACAAAAAACATGCTTAACAAACAAAAAAAGCTTAGACTTTATTGAACAGCAGTTGTATTTTACAGTGCTAAAATTGAGATAAAGATCCTTAAATCCTGAACTCCAAAAGTTGTAAGCCGCATTTATATGGGTCCCAGTTTCTTTCCACATATCTGACTTGTGGGGAAGTACTATATGTATGTAGCAGATTAGGCCACTATACAAACTCTAGACTTGTGATGAGGAAGATAACAGGTCCATAGGTGTTTCGTTATATTAACATTGCTGAATAAGCAAATGAGTCATCTTTCCCCTAACACCTGTTCTATCTACTGAATTCCCCATTTGTGTGTTTCTATGTTCTTCTTGGGCAAGTCAACAATAGTTTGGGGTGTAATCTACCTTCTGATGTTCTGTGTCTAATCTTATCCTGGCCAGGCCATTTCTCTTATTTCTTATGCTTCACAGTTCCATCTATTTCAATTCTACACTATTCTCTACTAATATTGTCTGGGTATGACTTTTATTGTGTATCACCTGAATTTTAACGGTATTAATAAAATCCATCTCCAATATCAGCACATCCTTAAATCCTGCTAACAGATTTATATGTGAGCATGTTATTTCTCTGTCTCCAAACTTAAAAGGTATGCCTATCTATTATTCACAGGACAAAATACCTCACTTTTAAAATACAGTAAAATAAATAAAATACCTGCATTAAGAAGGCTTTCTAGGGCCTGATCCTTTTCTCCACTTCTAGCCTTTTCCCCACATATCCTCATTCACTTATGTCCTTCTTAGACAACTGAATCCTCTTGGAATGGAATATATTTCCCATACCACAGCCTCAAAGAAAAAGCCCTTTCATTTAATTTTGTGTGCTCGACATCAATCTAGTAATTGCAGAACTTGATAAATTAATAAACGGATGAATAAATGATACTGTTTTAAAAGAAAAATCTAGGAAACTAACATCTATTTATAAAAATAATATATATTGAGGCATGCTAGATAAAACTATAAATATCATTAGTTCTCTTCCAAATATTGTGAACCTAGAGATGATTAACAAATTACAGATACCCTATCAAAATAATTGAAAGCCTTGAGCTTCAGGGCAAGATGAAACTGAATAAGCATATGAAAAATGTGGCTTTAGTAAGGTTCACTGTGATAGTAGAAGTATTTGCCATACTAGATTAAATTGGCTAGTTGTTTCATGGGCTGCCATGACAAAGTATCACAAGCTAAGTAACTTAAAAACAAATATCTTTTCTCACAGTTCTGGGGCTAGCTCTGAGAGGAAGGTAATGTCAGTAGGGTTTGTTTTTTACAGAGGCCTTGCTCTTTGGCTGTTTCCATTCCAGTTGGCTATTTTTTTTTTTTTTTTCCATGCCTGAATTTGTCTTCACTCTGTTCATGACTGGGGCTTCCCAGGTGACACAGTGGTAATGAATCTGCCTGCCAGTGCAGGATTGGGATGATCCCCTGGAGTAGGAAATGACTGCCCACTCCAGGATGCATGTCTGGGATGCTGCCTGGACAACGAAGCCTGGAAGGCTACAGTTCATGGGGTCATAAAGAGTCAGACATGACTGCTTGACTGAGCACACCCACACAGTTCATGTCTGTGTCCTGATCTTCCTGTCTTTTATTTTTATTTTAAATATATATATACACACACACACACACATACATACATACATACATATATATATATATTAAAATTTATGATGTGTTGGTTTCTGCCGTACACAATGCAAATCAGCCATAATTACACATACCCTGTCTCCCTCCTCTCTCCCCCTCCCATCACTCCAGGTCATCAAATCACCTGACTGAACTCCCTGTGAAACTCCCTGTGCTGTACAGCAGCTCCTTAAGAGTAATGTTCCATTGTGTATATATACCATGTCATCTTTTAAACGTGTGATTCTCATAGGATTAGGGCTTACCCTCATCACTTCATTGTAGCATAGTTTCCTCTTTAAAAAATTATCTCCAAATAGGTCATATTCTGGTGTACTGGGGTTAGGACATCAACACATGAATTGGGTAGGAGGGAACATACACAATTCAGCCCATAACACATTGAGTTCCAAGATAATAAAAATAATACTATAAATAGTTGTAACTTTAGTCAGTTGAAAAGCAAAATATTAGTAGATGATATTTTACCAAAATTATTTGAATTTTCCATTTTTGAGTTTTATGTACAATTAAGAATGTTTGTTAGACATCTTGAAAGTGAGGATGTAATTGATTTATATTCAACAAGTTCTATTTGTTGCTGTTGTTCATGCTCAGTTGTGTCTGACTCTTTGCAACCCATGGACTTAGCACACAGACTTCCCTGTTTTCACTGTCTCCCAGAGCTTGCTCAAAATCATGTCCATTGAGTCGGTGATGTCATCCAACCATCTCATCCTCTGTCGTCCCCTTCTCCTCCCACGTTCAATCTTTCCCAGCATCAGGATCTTTTCCAATGAGTTAGTTCTTTGCATCAGGTGGCCAACATATTGGAGTTTCAACTTCAGCATCAGTCCTTAAATGAACATTCAGAGTTGATTTCCTTTAAGATTGACTGGTTGGATCTCCTTGCAGTCCAAGGGACTGTCAAGAATCTTTTCCAGCACCGCAGCTGGAAAGCATCAGTTCTTCAGCACTCAGCCTTCGCTATGGTCCAACTCTCACATCCATACATGACTATTGGAAGAACCATAGCTTGGACTCTACAGACTTTTGTTGGTAAAGTAATGTTTCTGCTCTTTGTTGTTGTTAATTAATTAACTTATTCAATTGGAGGATGCTGCTGCTGCGGCTAAGTCGCTTCAGTCATGTCCAACTCTGTGTGACCCCATAGACAGCAGCCCACCAGGCTCCCCTGTCCCTGGGATTCTCCAGGCAAGAACACTGGAGTGGGTTGCCATTTCCTTCTCCAATGCATGAAAGTGAAAAGTGAAAGTGAAGTCGTTCAGTCGTGCCCGACTCTTAGCGACCCCATGGACTGCAGCCTACCAGGCTCCTCCGTCCATGGGATTTTCCAGGCAAGAGTACTGGAGTGGAGTGCCATTGCTTTCTCCCAATTGGAGGATAATTACTTTATAATATTGTGATGGCTTTTGCAATACATCAACATGAATCAGACACAGGCACATGTGTGTCCCCCCATCCACAAACCCCACCTTCCTCTCTCCCCATCCCATACCTCTGCATTGTCCCGGAGCACTGGCTTTAAGTGCCCTGCTTCATGCATCAAACTTGCACTGGTCATCTATTTTACTTATGGTAATATTCATGTTTCTTTGCTATTCTTTCATATCATCCTACCCTTGCCTGCTCCCACAGAGTCCAAAAGTCTGTTCTTTACATCTGTGTCTCTTTTCCTGCCTTACATATAGGATTGTTGTTACTGTCTTTCTAAATTCCATATATGTGCATTAATATACAATATTGGTATTTCTCTTTCTGACTTACTTCACTCTGTATGGGCTCCAGTTTCATCCACCTCATTAGAACTGACTCAAATGTGTTCCTTTTTGTAGTTGAGTAATATTCCATTGTGTATATGTACCACAGCTTCCTTATCCATTCATCTGCCGATGGACATCTGGGTTACTTCCATGTCCTAGCATTGTAAACAGTGCTGCAGTGAACACGAGGTACATGTGTCTCTTTCAGTTCTGGTTTCTTGTTGTGTATGCCCAGCAGTGGGATTACTGGGTCTTTTGGCATTTTTATTTCCAGTTTTTAAAGGAATCTCCACATTGTTCTCCATAGTGCCTGTACCAGTTTGCATTCCCAGCAACAGTGTAGGGGCTTCCCTTTTCTCCACATCCTCTCCAGCATTTATCGCTTGTAGACCCTTCTGACCAAAGTGAGATAATACCTCTTCATTGTCTTGATTTGCATTTCCCTAATAATGAGTGATGTTGAGCATCTTTTCATGTGTTTATGAGCCATTGTATGTCTTCTTTGGAGAAATGTCTGTTTAATTATTTTGCCCGCTTTTTGATTGCATCATTCGTTTTTCTGGTAATGAGCTGTATGAGCTGCTTGTATAGTTTAGAGATTAATTCTTTGTAAGCTGTTTCATTTGCTATTATTTTCTACCATTCTGAAGGCTGCCTTTTCATCTTGCTTATAGTTTCCTTCATTGTGCAAAAGTTTTAAAGTTTAAGTAGGTCCCATTTGTTTATCTTGTTTTCATTTCCATTACTCTGGGAAGTGAGTCAGAGAGGATCTTGCTGTGATTTATTTCAGAGTGTTGTACCTATGTTTTCCTCTAAGAGTTTTATAGTTTCTGGTATTACATTTAGATCTTTAATCCATTTTGAGTTTATATTTGTGTATGGTGTTTGCTTTGTAATATGCTATTGTCATAGCTTTTCTTCCAAGGAGCGAGCGTCTCTAACATTCATGGCTGCAGTCACCATCCACAGTGACTTTGGAGCCCAAGAAAATAAAGTCTGTCACTGTTTCCATTATTTCCCCATTTATTTGCTGTAAAGTGTCGGGACTGGGTGCCATGATCTTTGTTCTGAATGCTGAGTTTTAAGACACCTTTTTCACTCTCCTCTTTCACCTTCATCAAAGAGGCTCTTTAGTTCCTCTCTGCATTCTGTCATAAGGGTGGTGTCATCTACATGTTTGAGGCATTGATATTTCTCCCAGCAGTCTTGATTCTAACTTGTGCTTCATCCAGCCCAGCATTTCACATGATGTACTCTGCATATAAGTTAAATAAGCAGGCTGACAATATACAGCCTTGACATACTCCTTTCCCAATTTTGAACCAGTTTGTTGCTCCATGTCTGATTTTAACTGTTGTTTCTTGACCTGCCTGCATACAGGTTTCTCAGGAGGCTGATAAAGTGGTCTGGTATTCCCAGCTCTTGAGGAATTTTCCACAGTTTGTTGTGATCCACACAGTCAAAGCTTTTAGCATAGTCAGTGAAGCAAAAGTAGATGGTATTCTGGAATTCTCTTGCTTTATTTATGATCCAGAGGGTGTTGGCAATTTGACCTGTGGTTCTTCAAATCTGCCTTACTTCAAATATTGTCTTACTAACTAAAGTCCATAGTTTACATAAGGCTTCACTCTTTGTATTATACAGTTCTAACTTGTGCATACTCTCACGTGTCCACCACTATGGTATCATATAGAATAGTTTCATTTTCCTAAAAACCTCCTGTGCTCCACCTGTCCCTCTTTTCCTCAAACCCCTGGGAACCCCAATCACCCTAACACCAAACCCTCAGCAATCACTTATATCTCTATAGTTTTGCCTATTCCAGAATGTTAAATGATTGAAATAATACAGACTGGGTTCTTTCATTTATAAATATGAATTTAAAAAGATTCCTTTATGCCTTTTCTTACTTTGATAACTCTTTTATAGCTTACAGATATTCTATTTCATGGATATAAAATAGTATAGTTATCAGCTGACATTTGAAAGGACTTTGGTTGATTCCAGTTCCTGGCAATTATAAATAAAGCTGTTGTAAACATTTATGTGTAAGTTTGGTGTGGACATAAGTTTTCAAGACAATTGAGTAAACTCCTAATAGCCTAATTGCTGACTTTTATAGTAAGTCTATGTTTAGCTTTGTAAGAATCTGTAAAAACTGCCTTTCAAAGTGGCTAAACCAGTTTGCATTTTCTACAGTAGAAAATGAGAGTTTCTGTTGCTCCACATAAGAGCAGCAAGTGCTGCTATTAGTGTTTTGGTGTGTAGTACTGTTTCTTTGTTGTTTTAAATTTGAGTTTCCTAATGACATGATTTTGAGCTTGTTTTATATTTTTATTTGCCATCATATCTTTTTTGATGAGGTATCTGTTCAGATATTTTGCCAATTTTTAAACTGTGTTATTTTCTTCTTGTTGAGTTTTTAAAAAATTCTTGATATAGTTTGGATACAAGTCTCATATCAGATATGTGTTTGCAACTATTTTTTCCAGTCTGTGGCTTCTCTTAACCTTGCTTTGCACAGAGTATTTTTTTCCATGATGAAATCCAGCTTAACTGAATTTTTTTCCCCATAGGTCATATTCTCGGTGACATATACAAAAAGTAATCAAACCAATGGTCACCTACCTTTTCTTCTGGATTATCTTTCAGAATTTTTATTGTTTTGCATTTTACATTTAGGTATACATTCCATTCTGAGTTAATTTTTGTATAGAGTGTTAATCTAGATTTTATATTTAGATTAATTTTTTCTTTTTCTTTTTTTTTTTGTTTCTGGATATTCAGTTGCTCCAGCACTGAGGGTTGAGAAGAATGTTATTTCTCATTGGAATTGCTTTTGTCCTTTGTCAAAGATCAGTGCCTATATTTGTATGAGTCAATTTCTAGGGTTTTTTTTTTTTTCCATATTCTATTGATCAGTTATCCTTTATTTCCTTATACCACATTTTCTTATTAGAGCTTTATGTTAAGTCTTGAAGTTGGGTAATATAAGTCCTTCAAACTTGGTCTTCTATATTACTGTGTTAGCTTTACTGGGACTTTTGATTTTCCATATAAACTTTATATAAATTTTAGAATTTTTAAAGAATAATTTACACTTTTTTAAGAATTATTTTGTCAATATCCCCTGAGTAATTGGATTATATTGAATCTGTATACAAAGTTGAGAAGAATTGCCAACATAAAATATTAAGTCTTCCTATCTTTGAAAATGGAACATCCTTACATTTATTTGTTTTATTTCATTTTTTTCATCAGTTTTTGCAGTTTTCCACATAAAGATCTTGAACATATCTTTTTAGATATATAACTATTTCATTTTCATGGTACAAAAGTAAATGATACTCGTTTGAGATTTTTTTCTTCCACATTGATTGAAATATAATCAACATAGAGCACTGTGTAAGTTTAAGGTGTTCAGCATAGTCACTTGACAAAATACACATCATGAAATGATTTTCACAATGAGTTTAGTGAACATCCATCATCTATACAAAATTAAATAAACAGGAAGAAATATTTTTTCCCTTTAGTGAGCAGTCAGGATTTACTCCCTTAACAACTTTCATGTATAACATATAGCAGTGCTTATCTTTATCAGCTGTACATTACACCCCTAGTACTTATCCTATGATGGGAAGTTTGTACCTTTTGATTGCCTTCATCCAATTCCCCTTCCTCCCATCACCAGCTCTACAAGGCTGATCTCATTTTCTGTGAGTTTCTTTGTTTTTGAAATAAAATTGACCTACCAAACTATGTTAATTCCTATTATACAACATAGTGATTCAATATTTCTACACATTTCAAAATGATCGCCACAGTAAAATCTGGGTATGTCACTATGGAAAGATATTACATAGTATCGACTACATTTCTCACACCGTACATTTCATACCTATGACTCATTTACTTTGAAATTGGAAGTTTGTACCTCTTTCTTTGCTCCTTTGTTTGTTCTCTGTATCAATAATTCTGGTTCCGTTTCGTTTGTTGATATGTTTTCTTTTTTAGATTCTACATGTAAGTGAAATCATACAGTATTTTTCCTTTTCTGACTTACTTTGCTTAGCCTAAAACTCTTTACATCCCTCTGGGTTGTGTCTAATGGCAAGATTTCATTCTTTTTATGGCTGAGTAATATTCCAGTGGGTGTGGGTATATCACACCTTCTTTATTCATTTACAAATCCATGGAAACGAAGATGCTTTTGTATTTCGGCTAGAGTAATAATGCTGTAATGAAAATAGAAGTATATATCTTTTCTAGTTAGTGGTTTTTTATTCTTTGGTTAAAAACCAAGCAATTAAATTGCTAGGTTACAAGAAAGTTTTGTTTTTAATGTTTTTTGAGTCATTTCCATACAACTTTCCATAGTAGCTGCGCCAATTTTCATTCCCATCAACAGTTTATGAGGATTCCCTTTTCCCCATATTCTTACCAGCACTTGTTATTTGTTGTCTTTTTTATAATAGTGATTCTGATAGGTTGTGAGGGGATTTGCATTTGCCTGAAGATTAGTGATATTGAGCATCTTTTCATGTGCCTGTTGGCCATCTGTATGTCTACTTTGGAGAAATGTTTATTTCTTAATCAGGGTTTTTTTTTTTCTTTTTTGATTTTGAGTTGTATGCTGTCTTTGTATATTTGACCTTTTAAACCCCATCAGATATAGATTCATATAGTCCCTTTTTTTTGGTTTGTTTTGCCTTTGTTTCCTTTGCCTGAAGAAATAGATCAAAAATACTAAAGCTGATGGCAAAGAGGTTACTGCCTATTTTATGATATCAGGTCTTACATTTAAATCTTTAATTCATTTAGAATTTTTTTCCATGCATGGTATGAAAAAATAGTCCAGTTCAATTCTTTTGCATATAACTGATAGTTTTCCCAATAATGTTTATTGAAGAGGCTGTGTTTTCCTCCATTGTATGTTCTTGTCTTCTTTGTCATAGATTAACTGCCCGTTTAAGTGTGAGTTCCTTTCTGGGCTCTCTATTTGATTCCACTGATCTGTGTGTCTGTTTTCATGACATTACTATACTGTTTCAATTACTGTGGATTTATAGTGCGCTTTGAAACCTGAGAACATAATACCTCCATGTTTGTTCTTCATTTGCAAGATCACTTTAGCTATTCAGGGTCTTCTGCGTTTCCACACACATTTTAAAATTATTTGTTTTAGTTTTTTGAAAAGTGCCATTGGTGTTTTGACAGGGATTGCACTGAATTTGTACATTTCCTTAAGTAGTATGGTCATTTTAACAATATTGATCTTCCAATCTATAAGCACAGTATGCCTTTCCATCTGTTTTTGTTGTCCTCAATTTCTTTCATCACCAGTGTTTCATAGTTTTCTGAGTATAAGTCTTTTAACTCAGTAGATGTATTCCTAGGTATTCAATTCTTTTTGATTAAACTCTAAATGAGATTTAAAAAAATTCTCTAATAGTTTGCTATTAGTGCATAGAGATGCAAAAGATTTTTATATATTAGTATTATATCCTGCAACTTTACCAAATTCACTGATGAGATCTAATAGCTTTTTTTGTGACATCTTCAGGATTTCCTGTGTGCAGTATCATGTCATCTGCAAACAGTGATACTCAATTTTTCCTTTCCTATTTTGTTTCCTTTTATTTCTTTTCTTGGTCTGATTTCTGTAACTAGGACTTCCAATATTATGTTAAATAGAAGTTTTAAGAATGAACATCCTGTCTCATTCGTGATTATAGATAAAAGGCTTTCATCTTTTTACCATTGAGTATAATGTTAGCTGTTGGCTTGTCATATATGGCCTTTATTATGTTTAAATATGTTGCCTCTGTAACCACTTTGGAGAGTTTTTATTTTAAATGGTTGTTGAATTTTGTCAAAAACTTTTATTCACACATTGATATGATCATATGATTTTTAGTCTTCAATCTGTTAATGTGGAATATCACACTGATTGATTTGTGGATGTTCAAGTGTACTTGCATCAGTGGGATAAATCCCACTTGATCATCATGTTTTATTCTTTTAAAGTATTGTTAACTCAGTTTTCTAATGTATAGTTGAATTATTGCATCTTTTCCTCAGCGATATTGTCCTGTAATTTACTTTTTTGTGTGACATCTGTTAAGATTTGGTACCAAGGTGATTCTGGCCTTGTAGAATGAATTTGGAAGTGATCCTTCCTCTGCAATTCTTTTTTTGTTGTTGTTGTTTCTGTGATAGTTTGAGAAGGATAAATGGTAACTTTTTTCTGAATGTTGGTAGAATTTACCTGTGAAGCCATCTTGTCCTGAACTTCAGTTTGTTGTTTTTTTTTAAACTGATTCAGTTTCATTACTGGTAAATTTCATTACCGATTTTCATTATTGGTAATAGTTCCTATTTATTCCTGGTTCAATTTTAAAAAATTGTACATTTCTCAGAGTATGTTAATTTCTTTTAGGTTGTCCATTTTATTGGCTTATAATTTTCATAGTAATCTTATGAAGGCTTCCCAGATGGTGCAGTGGTAAACAATCTGCCTGCCATTGCAGGAGATGCCAGAGATGTGGATTCAATCCCTGGGTCAGGAAGATCTGCTGGAGGAGGAAATGGCAAACTGCTCCATTATTCTTGCTTTGAAAATTCCAAGAACAGAGGAGCCTGGTGGGCCACAGTCCCTGGGGACACAGAGAGGCAGACACAGTTGAGTCACTGAACACACACAGACACACACATGCAATCTCTTATGATCCTTTGTGTTTTGCCTAATTTGCTGTTTTTACTTTTGTTTTTTTGGTAAGATGGTTGCATTTCCTATCCTTGGAGAAGTTGCCTTTTATAGGAGACCGCCTATGTGTCCCAGCAGCAACTCCTCTCTGGTCACCAGAGCTAGATGCTCTAGGGGCATCTCCTGTATTGGCTTCCTGAGTACTTCTGTTGTGGTGAGCTGAGTACTGTGGGCAGTTAGGTGTGGCTGGCCCCCAGTCTGGTTGGTTGCCAAGCTTTGTCTTACAAAGATTCTGACAGCTCCTAGTGAGTGGGGCTGAGTCATGAGGCAGCTGATTGCAGCATCCCAGTGGGCCCAGGGTTAGTGCTGGCCTACTGGTGGGTGGGGTCAGGATCGAGGGTGAGAGGTTAAAGGGCTGAGGTCCTAGATCTAGCATGGGCCTGCTGGTGGTGGTGCTAGATTCTGACACAGCTGGACTGGAGGTTCAGAGTGTCTTGAAGCTGGTGTCAGCTTGCTTGTGGGTGGAGCCAAGCTCCAAAGGGTCCCAGGGCTAATGCCAGCCAACAATTTAATGGAGCCAGGTCCCAGGATCTCTGGCTTCAGGGCCCTGGGGGTCCCAGAGCTGGTGTTGTCTGGTCACTGAGCCCAGCCAGTCCTTGTGATGGCTGCTGTGTGTCTGGGTCTTAGCCCAATGGTGAGGGGGTGGGGCATATTTCAGGGCATCTAGTTGAGGAGCCCACTGTGTCCCAATTAGTATTGGCCTGATGGTTCTGGGGTTGGTGCAGCCTGCTGGTGGATGGGCTGAGTCTCACATTGCAGGCTGTGGGGCTATAGTGGTCTTGGTGCTGGTGTCTCCCTACTGGTGGTTGATGCTGCAGCCCAAGCTGGTACCCCAGAGCCAAGATCTGAGGTCTCTGGTTTCAGGGCCCTAGAGATCCAAGAGCTGGTGTCTGCCTGACGGTGCAGAGACACCAGGGACCATGGGTTCCTGGGGTGGTTACCTGCCCATTGATGTGCAAGGCTGGTGCCAGGGCTAGTGATGGCCCACTGGTGGGTGGGGCTCCAGGTCCCCAGGAGTATTCAGGAGGCATTGCCAGTGCCCTGGTGGGTGGCATTGAGTACTGGGCCCTCTGGGAGATAGAGCTGATTTCTAGGATGGCTGTGAGCTCAGGAGGCCTTAAGACACAGTTCTTCTAGTGAGTAGGCTTATGTCTCTGCCCAACTAGCTGCTTGGCCTGAGGGATCCCCAATACTGGTCCAGATCAGCTGGTGGGTGGGACTAAGTGCTGGCACTAATAAGTGGGGTTTCAAAATGATGCTTGCCAGTACCAGTGTCCTTGTGGTTGCACAAATTCTCCAGGGTAAGTTGCAGTTGACTCCCACTTCTCTGGAAGTATCTCCAAGTCTAACATGTGATTCTAACTTGGGCTCCTTTCAGATTACTGCTTCATGATACCAGATCATGTGAGATTTTATATATGACACAGCCCTCTGGTTATCCCAAGAGTAAGCCCTGCTGACATTCAATGCCAAATGTTTTGGGGGCTCATCTTCCCAGTGCAGGATGTCTGATATGAAAAACCCAATGTGGGGCTCGGACCCCTCAGTCCTCTAAGAGAACCTCTGCAATTGTAATTATCCTCTTGTTTGTAGATCAAGCTGAAACTCCAGTACTTTGGCCACCTCATGCAAAGAGTTGACTCACTGGAAAAGACTCTGATGCTGGGAGGGATTGGGGGCAGGAGGAGAAGGGGACGACAGAGGATGAAATGGCTGGATGGCATCACTGACTCGATGGACATGAGTCTGAGTGAACTCCAGGAGTTGTGATGGACAGGGAGGCCTGGCGTGCTGCAGTTCATGGGGTCTCAAAGAGTCGGACACGACTGAGCGACTGAACTGAACTGAGTGATGTGGGCCTTGACTCCATGTCCCTCCTACTTGCCTGTTGTGGGTCCATCTTTATATCTTTAGTTGCAGAAGACCTTTTCTGCTAGACTTCATATATTTCTCATCAAGTTACTTTGTAAATAGTTGTAATTTTGGTATGCCCAGTGGAGGAGGTGAGCTCTTGCTCTGCTCAGTTGCTCAGTTGTGTCTGACTCTTTATGACCCCATGGACTGTAGGCCACCAGACTCCTCTGTTCATGGGATTTCCCAGGCAAGAATACTGGAGTGGGTTGCCATACCCTCCTTCAGGGGACCTTCCTGACCCAGGGACTGAACCCGCATCTCCTATATTGGCAGGTGGAGTCTTTACTACTGAGTCACCTGGGAAGCCCAGTTTAGGATCTTCCTACTCCACAAATCTTGCCCCCTGTTGTAAATGATAGAAGAAAAGGACTGACTTTTGTATATTTACCTTATATCTTGCAAACTTGCTACAGTCACTTATTAATTCCAGGAGCTTCTTTCTTTCCTTCTTTCTTTGTTTTGTCAGTTGTTTGGGATTTTCAACTTAAACCATCATATTACTTGTGAACAAAGATGGATTTATTTCTCCCTTCCAAATCTCTGTTTTTATTAGTAGTCTTTTATTATTGCATTACTAGGACTTGCAGTATAATGTTCAGTAAAAATGGTGAGAAGAAATAGTTCTATTCTGTCCCCAGTCTTAGGGGAAAATCATTACATATCTCACCATTAAGTATGATGTTATCTGTAAGTTTTCATAATTGTTCTTTATGAAGCTGTGGGAATTCATTTTTATTCCTAGTTTGCTGGGAGGTTTTGTCAAATGCTGTTTCTGCACCTTATTGACTGATCATAAGACTTTTCTTTTTTAGCCTGTTGATGTGATAGGTTGCATTAATTCATATTCTAATGTCAAGCCAGCCTTGTATACCTGAAGTAAATCCCACTTGTGCATGGAGTGTACCGTTTTATATACATTGTTAGATTCAGTTTGCTCACCTTTTGTTGAGAATGTTTATGTCTGTGTTAAGGACAGATAGTCATTTGTAATTTGTCCTCTCTGTTTGGTTTTGGTGTTAGGGTAAGTTTGTCCTCACGGACTGAGTTTGGAAGTTTCCTTTCTACTTCTATGTTATTTAAGAGTTTGCAGAAAATTCATGTATTCTTTTCTCTTTTTTAAATTATGCAAGTATGATAACACATTTACAGGAGACTTGGAAAATAAAAAAAATATATAGTTACACTATATGTTACAATTTTAAGTAGCTAAATTAAGACTTTTTAGTTGGGATTTTAATATCAAACTCTCAAATTAATAGAATGAATATACAGAAAGTAGATGGATATAGTAGACCTGAAAAGCACCGTGAACCAATTCAACATAATTACAATTTATACAATTTTCACACAACAATGGGATACAAATTCTATTCAAGTTCCCATAAATTAGGAGATACTGAAACATATCTAGGGACATACAAGGTGGAAAATTTCATGGTCTAAAGGTACTGCAATCATAGAATGTGTCCTCTTTTCACTGGGATTATATTAAAAGTCAATATCAAAAGCTATTTGAAAATAACCTACATACTTTCAAGTGCAATGTCTTGTCACTTCTCTAAATGCTTGTGGCATTCAGCAGTGAAACAAAATCAGTCTGTTACTTTCTATTTCAGGTGGGTATTAATTTTTCATACAATTTATTTAATAGAGAAGACCCATTCAGGTTATCAGTTATTGTGAATGGTGGATTGTATCTTTAAAAAAGTTAGTCTACTTTATCTAAGTTATCAAATTTGTCGGTATAGATTTTTCTCAGCTTTGCTGCTGCTGCTAAGTCGCTTCAGTTGTGTCCGACTCCGTGCGACGCCATAGACGGCAGCCCACGAGGCTCCCCCGTCCCTGGGATTCTCCAGGCAAGAAAGAGTGGGTTGCCATTTCCTTCTCCAACGCAGGAAAGTGAAAAGTGAAAGTGAAGTTGCTGAGTCTTGTCCGACTCTTAGCGACCCCATGAACTGCGGCCCACCAGGCTCCTCCATCCATGGGATTTTCCTGAAGTATAATTGACAAAACCATAATATGTTTAAAGTGAAAAAGGTGATTATTTGATATACACTTTTAAATGATTACCACAATCAAGTTAATTAACAAATCCATCACCTTTTACAGTTTTGTGTATGAAAGAATGGTCAAGATCTATGCTTTTTGCAAATTTCAAGTACAAATCAGATCAGATCAGTTGCTCAGTCGTGTCCGACTCTTTGCGACCCCATGAATTGCAGCACGCCAGGCCTCCCTGTCCATCACCAACTCCCGGAGTTCACCCAGACTCACGTCCATCGAGTCAGTGATGCCATCCAGCCATGTTATTAAATATGGTCACCATGTCCATTAGATTTTCAGAACTTACTCATCTTATAACTGAAAGTTTGTACCCTTTGAACAACACTTACCCATTTTTCTCTCACCCCTGGCAACCACCATTCTATTCTTCGTTTCTACGGGTTTGACTTGTTTTTATTTTGTTATTGTTGTTAAGATTGACAAATTAGTGATACTGTACATTATTTGACTTTCTCTGTCTGATTTATTTCATTTAGGATAATGTCCCCTACTTTAATATATATGTCACAAATGGCGAGATTTCCTTCTTTTTCTAAGACTGAATAATATTCCACTGTGAGTGTGCATACGCATAGCACATTGTCTCTCTCCATTCATCTATCAACAGACATTTATTTCCATATTTTGACTATTGTGAATAGTGCTACCCTGAACATAGGAGTCTAGTAACTCTTCCAGATAGTGATTTCATTTTCTTTGGATATATAAAGAGAAGTAGGAGTGCTGTATCATAGGGTGCACACGCAGTCACTCAGTCATGTAGGACTCTTCACGACTCGCCAGGCTCCTTCTGTCCATGGGATTTTCGAGGCAAGAATACTGGAGTGGGTTGACATTTTCTCCTTCAGGGGATCTTCTTGAACCAGGAATTGAACCCATGTCTCCTGCGTCTCTTGTATCTGCCGGTAGATTCTTTCCCACATCGTATGGTAGTTCTCTTTTAAATTTTTCGAGGAAGTGTACAGATATTTTACTTCCTTAGTTCAATGTAATTTTAATTATTTTATTCTTTTTGATGCTATTATAAATAGCATTGTTTCATTAATTTCTTCTTTTGGTGGCTTGCTGATATTGTATAGAAATGCCATTGATTTATCTTATATGATGACTTTGTATCCTGCAGTTTACTGAGTTCATTTATCAATTCTAATAGATTTTTGGGTGGAGTCTTCAGAGTTTTCTATATGTAAGATGATGTCATCTGCAGACAATTTTACTTCTTCCTTTTTTATTTGGATGACTTTTACTTCTTTTTCCTATTAATTGCTTTAGCTAGGACTTCTAGCACTATGTTGAATAAAAGTAATGAACAAGGGCATCCTTATCTTGGTCCTGATCTTAAAGGGAAAACTTCACCATTGAGTATGATATTAACTATGGGCTTATCATTATAATTTGTTGATGTGCTTTTTTTAAATATCTAATTTGAGAATTTTGATCATAATTGGATGTTGAATTTTATCAATGCCTTTTCTGCATTTATCCTTCATCTCTTAAAGTGGTGTATCACATTGCTTTATTTGTGGACATGTAGCCATCCTGACGAGGTCCCAGGTGGAGCAGTGGTGAAGAATTTGCCTCTCAGGGCAGGACATGCAAAAGATCCAGGTGCAATCCCTGGGTCAGGAAGATGCCCTGCCGGAGGAAATGGTAATCCCCTCCAGTATTCTTGCCTGGAAAATCCCATGGACAGGGGAGCCTAACAGGTTATAGTCCATTCGGTCACAAAAAGTTAGACATGACTTAAGGACTTAGCACACACACACACACACACACACACACACACACACAGCCATCCTTACATCCCCCAAGATTAAATCATACTTGAGCACAGTCTATGATCCTTTTAATAATGTTCAGCTTAATTGCTTTGCTCATGTTTTGTTGAGAATCTTAGCAACTATGTTTCTCAACGTTATTTGCCTATAATTTTCTTTTCTTTTGGTGGTTCTCATCAGGTTTTTGTATCTGCTTTGGTTGGTTCTGGGTTTGGGTTTTGGTTCTCATATGGTTTTGGCCTTGTAAAATGAATTTGGAAGTGTTCCCTCTTTAATTTTTTGGAAGAGTTTGAGGAGGATTGGCATTATTTCTTCTTTAAATGTTTTACAGACTTTACCAGTGAAGCCATATAGTCTTAGTCTGAATCAGTAATCAAAAATTTCCCAAAAGAACAGTCACCTTAGTAGTAGTTGGTATGTTCAGATTGTCTGTTTATTCATGATTCAGTCTTGGTAAGTATGTTTCTAGTACTTTATCCATTTCTTCTAGGTTATCCAATTTGTTGGTATATAATTATTTTAGTAGTCTCTTATAATCCCTTGTACTACTGTGGTTATCAGTTGCAATTATTCCTCTGTGATATCTTATTGAGTCTTCTCTTTTTTTAAGTATTCTAGCTAAATGTTTGTCAATACTGTTCATATTTAAAAAAAAAAACACATAGGTTTGTTTTTTTACTATCTTTCTAGTCTCTATTTCATTCCTATCTGCTTTGATCCTATTTTCTTTCTTCTGTGGACTTAGTTTGTTCTTTTTTTTTTTTCTTTTTTAGTGTCTTGATGTAGAGTTAGATTGAGATTTTTCCTTTTTTCTTTAAGTAAGCACTTATTGCTATCAGCTTCCCTCTTACACTGATTTTGGTGCTCTCCATAAGTTTTGATATGTTGTATTTCCATTTTCATTAGTCTCAAGACAACTTCTGACATCTTCTTTGACCCATTAGTTGCTCAGGAGCATACTGTTTAATATTCACATGTTTGTGAATTTTCCAATTACCTCCTGTTACTGCTTTCTCAATTCATACCATACTGATTGGGAAAAAAATCTTTGATATGACTTCAGTCTTCTTAAATTTGTTAGGACTTGATCTATGGCTTAACATATGATCTATCCTAGGAAATATTCTGTATGAACTTGGTAAGGATGTGAGTTCTGCTATCGTTGGCTATTATATGTATGTCTGTTAGGTCTATTTGGTCTAACGTATAGTTCAGAATGTTTCTTCCCATATTGATTAGTTCAGTGACCTTTCTGTTTCTGAAAGTGGGTTTTGAAGTCCCCTACTATTATTATAATTCTATTTCTCCCTTCCAATCTATTAGCATTTGCTTTTTGTATTTAGGTGCTCCCATATTGATGCATATTTGCAACTGTTCTATCCTCTTGATGAATTAGTCCTTTATCATTATATCATGTACACCTTTGTCTCTTGTTACAGTTTCTGACTTAAAATCTGTTTTGTCTGATGACGTATAGCTAACCTCTTCTCTTTTGATTTCCACTTGCATGAAATATCTTTCATTGCTTCACCTTAAACCTATATGAAAACTTAAAGCTGAAATGAGTTTCTTGTAGGCAGCATATGGTTGGGTCTTTACTCCTTTATCCACTCTGTCTTTTGATTAGAAAATTGAATCTACTTAAATTCAAAGTGATTATTGCTAGGTAAGTGCTTGCTACTGCCATTTTGTTCATTGCTTTCTCGATATTTCATAGATCTTTTGTTTCTGTGTTGCTTTTGATTATTAACTGCTTTGATTTCCTTCTCTTTATCTACTGTATATCTACTATAGGTTTTTGTTTTGTAGTTACCATGAAGCTTATAAAAAAATCTTATAGTCAGTCTATTATAAGGTGGTAACAACCTAACTTCAACTGTCTACCAAAGCTCCACATTTTTTGGATTAATTAGTTATTCTTGTTAATTATTTATTTAAAGTATATTGAGCTATTCAGAGTTACAAGTAGTAGATATCCAGAAGAACATTTCACTCAGGGGCATTTCTCACACACCTTCTCCAGTCATTCTTGCCTCATCAGCTACGTAGTCTTTCTCTGTTTCATTCTCTTTTTCCGTCTTTCTATAATTCTATCTAAATATTTTCTCTTACAAATATACCTTACCCTATCTCCTGTATCTTATACCTTCCTGTATGATGACTGAGTGACTTCACTTTCAATTTTCACCTTCATGCATTGGAGAAGGAAATGGCAACCCACTCCAGTGTTCTTGCCTCGAGAATCCTGGGGACGGGGGAGCTTGGTGGGCTGCCGTCTGTGGGGTCGCACAGAGTTGGACATGACTGAAGCGACTTAGCAGCAGCAACAGCATACAGAAGATAACTGATTCCAGATTTTCTGCATGTATTCCCTCTAAACACATTAAATACCATCTTCAAATTTATGAAAACCTATTACACTAAAGTTGTTAACTTCATGCTAGGGCAGAGTAGATATTATTATATAGATATTTACATAATATAGCAATATAACTATATGGCTATATAGTTTTATATAAGTTTATATACATTTTATATATTTTATATGTTATATATATACTTTTGTATATATATAAGTATTTATATAATATAAATACTTAAACATAGATACCACTAAATAACGTTACTAAATATTTAACTATGAATGAAATTTATCTGACAGGTATATTCAAAAATCATTTTTAAAACTTTTCCTGTCATATATAACTAATTTTAATATATAATTTCCAAAATGTATTCAGAAGTAAAGATTATTTAATCAAATCTGTTTTTATTGATGAGGAAATTGGGGCTCTAAGCTACATACTTTTACTAACAGCATTAGTATATGCACTAACTTGTAGTGTTCTCCCCATTTTACAAATGTTAAAACTGAAACATGCCTAATTTATCCAGTGTCATACAGTTGACCAGTGAGGAATCAGAGAGTTGAACCCCTGAAATCTCTTAATTCTGGGCTCTAAAAACCGTGAAATATTGCATATCTTCAAATCTTTTATTTCAAATACTCTATCTCTTATACCCAGTTTAATCTTAAATTTCATCTAGTCAGAAAAACAGAAAACTAAAAGTAAAAGCAATCTTTTTTTCAGTGGGATGTTGATTACATGTTTTTTCCCCTTCTATCTGGGAAACATAATCATTAATTATAAATGATTGCAGGTGAGTTGCAGTCAGCTCAGGAACAGACAAATGACAGTTTCTGAGAGGAATCTCTAAGGTCTTGATGTAGCTGACAGTTCATGGGAAGGACAAACCCAACTTTCTAGGGGGAGAAAAAAAAAGCAGTAATCATTTTATTATTTGTCTTAAAAGTAAATCAGAAAATTATAAAAATTAGACTCTAAAGCTAAAGATGAGTAAAGTTCCTTCTTAGAAATTCTAGGACAAACTCTTCTTTATTTCTTCCATGTATTACAGATCTTACAAGTATTTCACATTGAAAGTATTACAAAGAGTCACCCTTTTCCAGGGTCTCATAAAACCTAATTAAATATTTATGTGAGCTCAGTTAATCAAGAAGAAAATGACACCTGAATCTTCACCAGGTAACTTTGACATGTAAGCTGTTTTTCTTTTTTTCTTTTTAATTTTATTTTATTTTTAAACTTTACATAATTTTATTAGTTTTGCCAAATATCAAAATGAATCTGCCACAGGTATACAGTTTTTCAAAATTACTTTCAAGTTAGGATTGGATTGGCTCACCAAATTTGGCCTCTGGTTCTCTTAGTTACACTGCATTCCCTAATGCTGTTGCAATAGAGATAATTATAATTCATTCTTATTGATCAAAAGAGTGACTTTCTTTTTTGGGTCTTAGCTGACAAAGACTTAAAGCAATTGCTCCTGGCATTTTCACATTATTATGAAAGCTGTCTTTCCTCTTCTTTACAGTAAGCAATAATGCATGGATTCCTGTCCAGTGCTCTCATATCTAATAGTGCATGAGCTTAAATCAATTGCAAATTTATATTATATACACTCAGTGTAAAATATTCAAGAGGATGAAAACATATCCATGCAGAAAGCAAGATAACAATGGAAAATATATATTTCATCTTTTATGAGTGAAGAAATTTTAATACTTATATATAGAAATACGAATTATATTAGTATTTAGTTCCTTAAATCATAAATTTATTGATAATTAATTTTTTACAAGGGATTCTGTAATCTTAAAAGTCTTTTCCTTATTTAATAGCTTAAGTCAAAGAAAGGAAATTATGAATTGCTGAAGCTCAAACACTTTTATTGTAAATTAACCCTTTTATTTCTTTCCTTTCATTGGTCCTGTGTTCAAAAATATTTTTTGCTTTTCACTCTTCATTGATAAGCTAATATGTTTCTATATTTAAAATTAAATATTATATAACTACTAGTAAAATGTTTTGAGCATTATAAACATGGTGTCATGATAGTTAATTTGACACAATTTTAGTCAAAATCAAGGAAGTTAACATTTTATTTCACTGTCCATTATATAGTTTTAATATCTTGATAAGAACTTGGAGACCAATTTTACTGGTTTCACCATTTGCAAACACTTGGACTTCTATATTGAAGTCATTGTTATAAAAGGAGTTTTGTTTATTTTTCTGTTCTCAGGATACCCTTCCTACTTTAAGAATCATAAAATATTTCCACTCACTTTTTTAATCAAAAAAGAGTTGTATAAGTATTTGCTCAATTTCAGTTAACATGAAACATCTAATTTTTTTAATCCTTTCCTTTGGTGTTTTTAATGTCTCAGAATTCACATTAATAAAATTGAACTACATGGTTCTACGTAGATAACAAAGAATATGACTAAAATGAAAATATGAATGATTTTACATCCTTAGGCCAGTGGCTTATCTACTGGAGCATGTTGAATCCCTGGTGTGGCACAAAAAACACTTGATTTCACTCTTGCTCCAAAAAGAAATACCTCTGTATAAATGGTCCATGTAGCAATTTGATCATTGACAATTGAAGGGCCACTTTAAACCAGAGTAATACACCCAAGAGAGTCATGGTTTCCACCAAAAAAACAATCACAATAGACTGATGCTGTAGTTTCAGGCACCAGAGGGAACAACTTCTTCACAGAAAAAAAACCTTAAAATGAAGTAGCCTGTTCCACAGAACAAAGTGTCTCCTTAGAATGAACAAGTAAGGTGGTTTGGCTGAAAGTGCAGATGGTTTCCTCCGAAACTATTGTGATTGGCTGATATTTCCATTTCTCTTTGCCTTAAATCTTCTTCACCTTGACATGCAATGACATTAGTATAAGGGTTTCAGTAATTCTAAAATAGAAAAAATTATTCGTGGAGATACACTATTGATATATTTTAAAAGAAAGACATAGCTCTACTATGAAGGATAATATAAGCCAGACCAGGAACACAGGCGCATTAATGCCTCCATGTGTGTGTGTGTGTGTGTGTGTGTGTGTGTGTGTGACAAGTCAAACCAAAGGAGATAGAAAAGCATCTTGAACCATAATCCATAGAAGTATACAGCCAAAGATGAAAAAGGAGTGTGAATATTCCTAGAGTTCATGTTATGATCGGGTGTCAGTAGCAAGTTTTTCTCTATGAAGTGTTCAGTTCATAAGGAAATAATATATCAGATAAAATTAAATATAAGTATTATATTTTGCCCTAGGTAGAACTAGAACTGATTCTAATTCTGTGTACAGGTATCCCTTCCTTTGCTGAATAATTTGTGGAGCCAAATTGCCTACAAAGCAAATTTTGCAGCACTGTTCTGAAGTCATCAGATCACATCAGATCAGATCAGTTGCTCAGTTGTGTCCGACTCTGCGACTCCATGAATCGCAGCACACCAGGCTTCCCTGTCCATCACCAACTCCCGGAGTTCACCCAGACTCACGTCCATCAAGTCAGTGATGCCATCCAGCCATCTCATCCTCTGTCATCCCCTTCTCCTCCTGCCCCCAGTCCATCCCAGCATCAGAGTCTTTTCCAATGAGTCAACTCTTCGCATGAGGTGGCCAAAGTACTGGAGTTTCAGCTTTAGCATCATTCCTTCCAAAGAAATCCCAGGGCTGATCTCCTTCAGAATGGACTGGTTGGATCTCTTTGCAGTCCAAGGGACTCTCAAGAGTCTTCTCCAACACCACAGTTCAAAAGCATCAATTCTTCGGCACTCAGCCTTCTTCACAGTCCAACTCTCACATCCATACATGACCACAGGAAAAACCATAGCCTTGACTAGACGAACCTTTGTTGGCAAAGTAATGTCTCTGCTTTTGAATATGCTATCTAGGTTGGTCATATTTTCCTTGCAAGGAGTAAGCGTCTTTTGATTTCACGGCTGCAGTCACCATCTGCAGTGATTTTGGAGCCCAGAAAAATAAATTCTGACACTGTTTCCACTGTTTCCCCATCTATTTCCCATGAAGTGATGGGACCAGATGCCATGATCTTAGTTTTCTGAATGTTGAGCTTTAAGCCAACTGTTTCACTCTCCACTTTCACTTTCATCAAGAGGCTTTTGAGTTCCTCTTCACTTTCTGCCATTAGGGTGGTGTCATCTGCATATCTGAGGTTTATTGATATTTCTCCCAGCAATCTTGATTCCAGGTTGTGTTTCTTCCAGCCCAGCATTTCTCGTGATGTACTCTGCATATAAGTTAAATAAACAGGGTGACAATATACAGCCTTGACGAACTCCTTTTCCTATTTGGAACCAGTCTGTTGTTCCATGTCCAGTTCTAACTGTTGCTTCCTGACCTGCATACAGGTTTCTCAAGAGGCAGGTCAGGTGGTCTGGTATTCCCATCTCTTTCAGAATTTTCCACAGTTTATTGTGATCCACACAGTCAAAGGCTTTGGCATAGTCAATAAAGCAGAAGTAGATGTTTTTCTGGAACTCTCTTGCTTTTTCGATGATCCAGCGGATGTTGCAATTTGATCTCTGGTTCCTCTGCCTTTGCTAAAACCAGTTTGAACATCAGGAAGTTCATGGTTCACATATTGCTGAAACCTGGCTGGAGAATTTCGAGCCTTAACTTTACTAGCATGTGAGATGAGTGCAATTGCGTGGTAGTTTGAGCATTCTTTGGCATTGCCTTTCTTTGGGGTTGGAATGAAAACTGACCTTTTCCAGTCCTGTGGTCACTGCTGAGTTTTCCAAATTTGCTGGCATATTGAATGCAGCACTTTCACAGCATCATCTTTCAGGATTTGGAATAGGTCAACTGGAATTCCATCACCTCCACTAGCTTTGGTTCGTAGTGATGCTTCTAAGGCCCACTTGACTTCACATTCCAGGATGTCTGGCCTCTAGGTGAGTGATCACACTGTCGTGATTATCTGGGTCGTGAAGATCTTTTTTGTACAGTTCTTCTGTGTATTCTTGCCATCTCTTCTTAATATCTTCTGCTTCTGTTAGGTCCATACCATTTCTGTCCTTTATGGAGCTCATCTTTGCATGAAATGTTCGTTTGGTATCTCTGATTTTCTTGAAGAGATCCCCAGTCTTTCCCATTCTGTTGTTTTCCTCTAAGACAAATCGGTTGCAATCGGTATAGTTAGATATTAATCCCAACAATTGCACTCCTGATGGCTGTTTGAATAAGTTATTCTCTAACTAAACTCAGTTTCCTTACCTATGTACAATTAAAAGTTTTTCTGGTTCCTGGAATTATCCAGTAAAAAAAAATAGGCATGAAGTACATATATATGGCTCCTAATGCTTGGAAACGGTTAATGCGATTTTTTTTTTCTCCCTGTATTTCTTTGTTTTCTCTTCTTCCCATACTTTCTAGCTTATTGTTGAAAGCCAGAGAGAGAGAGAGCACAATGCATTTATGGGAAATTCCTTCAGTAAGTTAACTTCAAAAGATAGGACTAGGTTAGTGCACAATATCCTTGGTTTATCATATAGCATGACTTATATCTCTTTACTTATTAGAGGATTTCATATTTCCAGGCCTCTTCGGAAATAATTCTCAACATTCAATTATTCGTATACTGAATTATCTCTCCCTATTGGTATGCCTGTAGGGACTATTGTATTGCAAAATAATCTGAGGCTGTATTCAGATAAAGCAGAGAAGAATGTCATGGTTTATTACAATATTTCATATATGCTAGGTTCAATACATTTCCTTCTCTGGATTTGAGGTATGTCTAACAAT
>NW_020867379.1:0-56120 GCF_003369695.1 Bos indicus x Bos taurus | reverse complement strand
AAGCTATATAACAAGGTCAGAATTGTATATGTGAAATAAACCCCTGTCTATGTAGTCGCCTGATGATTCAAGGAAAGAAACACTGAGAAGTCACAGGCTTTTGGATAATCCATGTGTAGCAATAGTTGTAGTGAGAGAGTAGGTTCAGAGGCAGATGAACATAAGAGATATTTAAAAGTAGACTTGACCAGTGTTGATTAGACATGTGGAGTTAGGAGAAGAGTCAGATTAAGTTTTGTATTCATTTTTGGCTTGTGGATCCAAGTGGGTAGAAGTATTATTTTCTGAACTGGGCAGCCAGGAAGGAGAATAGTTTGGGTGTCATTAGATATTGAGTACAGTTTTAAAGTACTGAGTTTGAAATGTCTTTGTAATATCCAAGTGGAGATTAATGAAAGTGGCGGTCAAGAGAGAGAGAAACTTATTAAATCGATACATACAATTAAAAGCTATCAAAATATGGATATTAATTGAAATAATGAGAGGAAATAAACTGGCCTAGGGAATACAAGTGGAGTAAAAATGAGGCCGAAGACAGAATTTGTAGAGCTGACCAATTATTTTCTTTTAAATCATCTTCATTGAAGTATAATTTATATACCACAGAGTGCACCTGTTTTAGGGCTTCCAAGGTGATGCTAGTGGTAAAGAATCTGCCAATGCAGGAGATGCAAGAGACATGGGTTTGATCCCTGGTCAGGAAGATCCCCTGGAGTAGGAAATGGAAACCCTCTCCCATATTCTTGCCTGGGAAATCCAATGGACAGAGAAGCCTGGCAGGCTACAGTCCATGGGATCACATATAGAGTTGGACATGACTGAGCACACACACACACACACCCCATTTTAAGTAAACATTTTAATGATTTTTACAAATGTACACATCCCTCACACAAATGTACGCATTTTACAAATGTACAGGCTCCTCACACAAATGTACACGTTTACAAATGTACACATCCCTCTAACTCTAATCAAGATACAGAAAATATCTAGTGTTGTGCTGGATCGGGATTGGGAGTTCCAATTTAGTTTTCAGGAGTTTTGAATGCTGGTTATTAAGTATAGACATTGTTGAAAATTATATGAGCTTACAGTTAAATAAACTTTATTAAAAACAAAATATACTTGAAGCCTATTTCCTGGTTATTTACTGTATTTAATACTATGATTTTGGGAGTTATTCATATGTGTTTTATTTGAGCGGATGAAGTCCTGTATCTTAGTAAGTGCTCAGTGATGTCATGTTGGTAACTGGAAATGGGCCATAGTGAGATTTAATGTCATGGAATTTGGCAACATTTTACAGATCAGGGCTTGACATTTTTTAGCTGATGTCTAGATGTAAGTCAGTGAAGGGTAAAATGTTAATAATAAAGATTAAATTTGAAAGTGACGTATCTATAGCTGTTACTTTATGAATAGCATAAAAATTGGAGGCTATTTGAAGATATGTTCCTCAATATTTTGAGAACTATTACCTGGTTCAGGAAAGCAACTACTCGTGTCTTTATTAAACCAGATAGGTTCCACAGAAGCTTAATAGATGCAATTTATAAGAGGATGAGAAGGAATTTAACAGTATGTGACCTATCAGATGTAATGAAAATAATTTATTGGGAAAGAATGAGAGAGTTGGATGCAACATCAATTTTTGAAAACTTGGTTGAATTGGAATCACAGTAGCTTATGTATGTCAGAGTTTGGCAAAAGCCAGTGAAAGCATTTTGTGAGAATTAATTGCCCAACTGGAATTTATAATAAAGTATATTGTATATTTTGTTATTTTTAAATTGTGTATGGTACAATTTTTGTCAATAAACATAAAAACATATAAACTATATAATATATATATTTTTTTTTTCACAGAGAGCTGGTTATTAAGCACTTACTAGCACAGCAGCTGATCGGTACATTCTCACACAAAGTTCCTTCATGTATCTTATGCATACCCTGATCTTTGGAACTGAAACCACCATTGATTTGCTTTCTATTACTGTATGTTAATTTTTGCCTCTTCTAGAATTCCTTATAAATGGAATAATACTCTTTAGTGTATTGCTTCTTTGCTCAACATAATATTTTCTGAGACTCATCCACATTGTTGTGTGTATCACATAGCAGTGAGTTATTTGTTTTGGGTTGCTGGGTAGTGTTCTGTTGTATGGATGTACCATGATTGATTTTCATGGCTGTATTGATCTTTTTTCTGCTTCTTCAGCTTTCGGCTCTTATGAATAAAACTGCTGTTTACAACTCATTTCTTGGAGCCAATGTTTTAAATTCTTTTTGGGTTAAATATCCACGAGTGGAGTTTGCTAACAGAGAAGGCAATGGCACCCCACTCCAGTACTCTTGCCTGGAAAATCCCATGGATGGAGAGCTGGTAGGCCGAAGTCCATGGGGTCGCTAAGAGTCGGACACGACTGAGCGACTTCACTTTCACTTTTCATTTTCACGGCATTGGAGAAGGAAATGGCAACCCACTCCAGTGTTCTTGCCTGGAGAATCCCAGGGACGGGGGAGCCTGGCGGGCTGCCGTCTATGGGGTCGCACAGAGTCGGACATGACTGAAGCGACTTAGCAGCAGCAGCAGCAGCAGAGTTGCTAAGTTTCACGTATGTTGTAACTAAGCAGCTGCCATTGAACTTTTCAAGTGGCTGTAGTTTTACATTCTACACGGTAGTGCCTGAGAACTATAGTTGTTCTACATCCTCGCCAACACTTCACTGTGTTCATCTTTTTAACTTTATCCATCCTGATGTGTGTGTGTATCAGTACTTCATTGTAAGTTTTAATTGGCACAACTACTTTTTTTTGAAGAACTGAAAAAGTGCAGCAAAATGTCTAAACAGAGTAAGGTGTCAGGGAAGCCAGGACAGAAGAGCTTTGTGAAAAACAGGAGGTGTATAGAGCTAAGAGGTTAAACAAGGACAGCAAAGAAAAGCAAAGGGTCCATTGGATTAAAGAGCAGGAAGTTCATTTGTTACTTTGGTATGTGTCAATTACAGGGAGAAAATTGAAATCATTCAGTGGACTCACTACTTGCTGCCCTCAAACCTAGAATCCTATGCTTTCCATGACATGAAAGATCCAAAATACATTTTTTTTTTTTTCCTGTGGGTCAAACCCTAACATCAGACAAGGGGAAACTGCTGAGTAGAACCTTAGTCCGGCCTGAGTCCTCTCTGGCAAGGACCCCTTATTTCCAGACTGACCTCAAATAAGGTGTTCTCATTTGATGCTTCAAGGCGGCTTCTCCCTCTCTCATGAATTGCTAGAAGATAGGTGAAACTTCCTACCTACAGTGTCTTTCTATTTGGAGATATTTTCCCAAAAGGGCATGATAGGTCATGTGAAATGTCCCCTGGTTTATTCTCATTAGGCATTAGACAGAACCTTGTTCAGTGCCTACTATGTAGGTTTTATTTTATCATGTTTATTAATATACTGAATAGATAAATGAAAGAATGAATGAATGAGGAACAAATGAGTTACCATATAAAGTAGGATTTGGGTTAATGTCCTCTGTTATCAGTTTTCATTCGGATTTCTTAACAAGTCACATTGGTTTTGTTGTTGTTGTTAAGTCACTTCAAGTCGTGTCCGACTCTGTGAGACCCCATAGACGGCAGCCCACCAGGCTCCGCCGTCCCTGGGATTCTCCAGGCAAGAACACTGGAGTGGGTTGCCATTTCCTTCTCCAATGCATGAAAGCGAAAAGTGAAAGTGAAGTCGCTCAGTCATGTCCGACTCATTAGACTGCAGCCTACCAGGCTCCTCCATCCATGGGATTTTTCAGGCAAGAGTACTGGAGTGGGGTGCCATTGCCTTCTCCCACATTGATTTATAACATTATAAAAGTTTCCTGTGCAACATTGGTATTTCTACTTCTGTATACACTGCAGCATGATTACCACCAAAATTTTAGATTCCATCCCTCACCATACAATTGACTGCTTTTCTTACTTCTTTCCCTCATTTCCTTCCCCTCTGGTAACAACTGCTCTGTTCTCTGTATTTATGTGTTTGTTTTGGTCCTTAAGTTTATTTTGTTTTTTATTATTCTATATTCCATACAGGGATGAAAATATAAAACAACAGAGGGAAGGAAGAGGCTTCCCTGATAGCTCAGTTGGTAAAGAATCCGCCTGCAATGCAGGAGACCCCAGTTCTATTCATGGGTTGGGAAAATCCACTGGAGAAGGGATAGGCTACCCACTCCAGTATTCTCGGGTTTTCCTTGTGGCTCAGCTGGTAAAGAATCCTCCAGCAATGTGGGAGACCTTGGTTCGATCCCTCAGTTGGGAAGATCCTCCGGAGAAAGGGAAGGCTACCCACTCCAGTATTCTGACCTGGAGAATTCCATGGACTGTATAGTCCATGGGGTTGCAAAGGACACGACTGAGTGACTTTTACTTTCATAGAGATGAAAAAACAGTATTTCCCAGGATGACTTATTTCACTTAGAATAATACTCTCAGTGCCCATTCATGTTGTTACAGATGGCAAGATTTTGTCTTTTTTAAATGGCTGAATACTATGCTATTTTACATATGTGTATACAACAATTTTTAAAATCCATTCATCCATTAATGGACACATAGACTGTTCCCATTTCTTGGTTGTTGTAAATAATACTGTGATGAATGTAGAGGTACAGAATCTTTTCATCTTAGTGTTTCATATTCTTTAATAAATACCCAGAAATGAAATAGCTAGATCATATGATAGTTCTATTAAATTTTTGCAGCATGTCCATTCTATTTTCCACAATGGCTACACCAGTTTACATTCCCACCAACAGTGTATGCTGATTTCCTTTTTTATACATCCCTACCAACACTTGCTATTTCTTTCCTTCTTTGGTAATAGCCATTCTAATAAATGTGAGGTGGTATCTAATTGTGGTTTTGATTTGCATTTCCCTAATAATTAGTTATGTTAGCCATATTTACATGTGCCTTTTGGCCATCTGTTTATCCTCTTTGGAAAAATTATCCTATGCCCATCTTTAAGTTGTGTTGCTTTTTGTTGTTGAGTTGTAGGAGTTGTTCATGTATTTTGGATATTAACTCCTTATTGGATATGTGATTTGCAAGTATCCTATACCATTCAATTTATTGTCTTTTCATTTTGTTTCCTTTCCTGTGCAGAAGCTTTTTAGATAGATATAGTCCACTTGTTCATTTTGCTTTTGTTTTCCTTGCCTGAGGAGACATGTCCAGAAAGATTTTGCTAAGACTTATGTCAAAGAATGTACTGCCTGTGTTTTTTTCTAGTAATTTCATGGTTTCACATTTTACACTCAAGTTTTCAATCCATTTTTGAGAAATTTTTGTGTATGGTTTGAGTCTAGTTTGGTCTAGTTTCTTTCTTTTTCCTTTTTTTGCATGTAGCTGTTTGGTTTTCCCGGAAAAGGCAATGGCACCCCACTCCAGTACTCTTGCCTGGAAAATCCCATGGACGGAGGAGCCTGGTAGGCCGCAGTCCATGGGGTCGCTAAGAGTCAGACAGGACTGAGCGACTTCACTTTCACTTTTCACTTTCATGCATTGGAGAAGGAAATGGCAACCCACTCCAGTGTTCTTGCCGGGAGAATCCCAGGGACGGCAGAGCCTGGTGGGCTGCTGTCTATGGGGTCACACAGAGTCAGAGACGACTGAAGCAACTTAGCAGCAGCAGCAGCAGTTTGGTTTTCCCAGCACCATTTGTTGATGAGATGGTCCTTTCTCATGTATGTTCTTTGCCCCTTTGTCATAAGTTAATTGCCCATATATGTGTGGATTTACTTATACACTCTCAATGTTGTTCCACTCGTCTGTATGTCTGTTTTCCTGCCAGTACCATGCTATTTTCATCGCATAACTTTGTAACATAGCTTGAAATCAAGAAGTATGGTACCTCCAGCTCTGTTCTGCTTTCTCAGAAGCTGTCTGGTTCTGAACTTTTGTTTTTTTCAGAGATCTTTGATTACTGTTTAGTCTCCTTACTAGTAATTCATCAGATCAGATCAGATCAGTCACTCAGTTGTGTCCGACTCTTTGCGACCCCGTGAATCACAGCACGCCAGGCCTCCCTGTCCATCACCAACTCCCGGAGTTCACTCAGACTCACATCCTTCGAGTCAGTGATGCCATCCAGCCATCTCATCCTCTGTCGTCCCCTTCTCCTCCTGCCCCCAATCCCTCCCAGCATCAGAGACTTTTCCAATGAGTCAACTCTTTGCATGAGGTGGCCAAAGTACTGGAGTTTCAGCTTTAGCATCAGTCCTTCCAAAGAAATCCCAGGGCTGATCTCCTTCAGAATGGACTGGTTGGATCTCCTTGCAGTCCAAGGGACTCTCAAGAGTCTTCTCCAACACCACAGTTCAAAAGCATCAATTTTTTGGCACTCAGCCTTCTTCACAGTCCAACTCTCACATCCATACATGACCACTGGAAAAACCATAGCCTTGACTAGCCGGACCTTGTTGGCAAAGTAATGTCTCTGCTTTTGAATATGCTATCTAGGGTGGTCATAACTTTCCTTCCAAGGAGTAAGCGTCTTTTAATTTCATGGCTGCAGTCACCATCTGTAGTGGTTTTGGAGCCCAGAAAAATAAAGTCTGACACTGTTTCCACTGTTTCCCCATCTATTTCCCATGAAGTGGTGGGACGGGATGCCATGATCTTCGTTTTCTGAATGTTGAGCTTTAAGCCAACTTTTTCACTCTCCGCTTTTACTTTCATCAAGAGGCTTTTGAGTTCCTCTTCACTTTCTTCCATAAGGGTGGTGTCATCTGCATATCTGAGGTTATTGATATTTCTCCCGGCAATCTTGATTCCAGCTTGTGTTTCTTCCAGTCCAGCGTTTCTCATACATTCAGCCTTTTCTATTTTTCCTGATTTAGTCTTGGTAAATTGTGTGATTCTGAGAATTTATCCATTTCTGCTTGGCTGTCCAATTTGTTGATTGTATTCTTTTCTAACCTTTCATGTTTCTTTGGTATCTATTGTTATTTCACCTCTTTCATTTTTGATTTTATTTATCAGCACCTTTTCTCTCTCTATTTTTGTCTCAGTGAGTCCAGCTAATAATGCTGGGTGAATTTTGTTTATGTTTTCAAAGAATATGCTCTTATTTTCATTGATCTTTTCTTTTATCTTTTTAGTATTATTTCATTTATTTCCAGTCTTATCTGTATTGTTTTTTCCATTCATTTGTTTTTCTTTTTCTAGTTCCTTTAGGTACAGGGGTTAAATTGTTTATTTGAACTTTTTCTTGTGTTTGAAGTGGACCTGTGTTACTATAAGCTTCCCTCTTAGTAATGATTTTGCTGCAACTTACAGATTTTCATATATTGTATTTTCACTTTTATTTGTCTTCAGGTATTTTTAATCTTCTTTGATTTCATTTTTGACACAGTAGTTATCAATAACATGTTTAGTCTCCACCTGTTCATTATTTTTCTAGCTTTCTTCTTGTACTTGGTTTCTAGTTTTATACCATCTTTTCCATGACTGGAAAAGATGACTGATATGATTTCATTCTTAAATTTATTGATACTTCTTTTGTATCACAGTATATATCCATCTTTGAGAGTATTCCATTGTGCACTTGAGAAGAATGTGTATCCTGCTGCATTTGGATGGAATTTTCTGGATAAATCTATTAAATCTATCTGGCCTAATATTTCATTTAAAGGCACTGTTTTCCTATTTACTCTTTGTCTGGAAGATCTGTCCATTGATAAGGGTGAGATGTCAAAATCCCCTAATATTATTGTCTTGCTATAAAGTTCTCCCTTTAAGTCTGTCAATAATTGCTTTACATATTTTGGTGCTCCTGTGTTAAGTGCATATATAAATAATGCCTGTTATGTCTTCCTGATGAATTGTTCCCTGTATCATTATATCCTATCCATCCTTGTTTCCTGTTACCTTTTTTAGCTGGAAGTCTATTTTACCTGGTATGAATATGGGTTATACTTACTTCTTTTTAGCTGTCATTTGCTTGGAGTATCAAATTCTGTCCCTTTACTTTGAGCCTATGTTTGTCTTTAGAGCTGGGGTAAATCTCCTAGACACACTATATAGTTGTGTTTTTTAAAAATCCATTTAGCCACTCTATATGTTTTCATGAGTGAGTTCAATCCATTTACATTTAGGGTGCTTATTGATAAATGAGAACCTAGTACTGCCATTTTATGTTTTGTTTTTTGATTGCTCTGTCTCCAGTTTTTTTTTGCGTGTGTAATTCTATCTGCCATGTTGATTTGGTGGTTTTCTGTGAGGTTTCTCTCATTTTCCTTTTTTTTGTGTATGTTTAGGGTCTCTGCTCTACATTTACGTTTTGTGCTTATTGTGAGGTTTGTATTATAAATGTCTCATCAATAAAACAGTCCTTTTTCTCCTGAAAGCATCTTATCTTCAGTTATCTGTATGGTTCCTATCATTTTCCTTTCCCTCTTGTGTGTTTCTGTTGTCTCAGATTACGGATTTTTATGCTGTGAGCCTGTTACCAAATCGAAGTAGTCATAGTTATCCTTACTGTTTTTTAATCTTTAACCTTTAATTAAACGTTTAACACCTATTATGATACAGAGTTACATTTTTCTGATTCTGTTATCACCTTGCTCAGAATTTTGTGTGCTTTTGCCATTTTGTTTCAGTTAGAAGAGCTCCTTTAAACATTTCTTGTAAAACAGGTCTAGTATTGATGCCCTCCCCCAGCTTTGGTTTCTTTAGGAAAGCCTTTATTTCTTCTTCACAAGCTGATTGATAATTGTGCTGGATAGAGTATTCTTGGCTGACAATTTTTATCTTTTAGTATTTTGGGCATGTCATTCTGTTCCCTCTCGGCTGTAGAGGTCTTGCTGAGAAATATGCTGATATGCCTAATGGGGGTTCCTTTGTAGGTTACCATACATTTTCCTCAGCTACCTTTAAAATTCTTTGTCATTGACTTTGGACATTACTTGGAGAACATCTTCTTGTGTTGAAATTACTAGTTGTTTTCTTAGCTGCATGGGCTTGTAAATCCAGTTCCTTCCCCAGATTTGGCAAGTTCTCAGCTATTACTTCTTTAAGTAAATTTTACTGTCCTCTCCCTCTGGGATACTGCTTATTATTGTGTTATCCTTCCTAAATGGATTGGATAATTCTTTGCATATTTCTTAATTCTTTGGTTCTTTTTTAGAGTTAAAATCTCTTTGGTTAAAATATTCCTTTTGTTCATTAATTTTATTCCTGAGTTCATTAAACTGCCTTTCTGCATTTTCTTGCAGCTTGTTGAGTTTCTTCATGACAGCTATTTTGAGGTTTTTATCAGTTAGACAACAGCATTCTGTGACTTAAATTTGGTTTCTGTGATAGTGTTGTTTTCTTTTGTGATACAGTTTCACTGTGATTTTTTTTTATGGTGCCTGACAGATTATTTCTTTACCCGCCCATTTGAAGTTGCACACTCTTTTCTTTTTTAGGTAAGTCTTCCCCTCCCTTTTCCCCCAGTAGATTCTAAGCATTCAATTAGTTAGAAATTAGATGCCTCCCCCTGCCCCCACCACCGCCACCACCCAGTAGGTTGTTACAGCACAAATTTTTGGTTTCTCCTTCCTGTGGTTATGTTTGAGATTGTCAGTTTCTATACTCCACTGCCTCCATAAGAGGTATCACTCAGTGCTCTGGTTTTTGCTCCTGTTCTCTGGAATCATTGGTTCTTTGCTGCTGATGGTGTCATTGGTATTGCTGTGTGGAGCACTGGAATCGTGTGTATTTCTGCCGTGTCCAGGGTCTCCTGAGTCATATACTTCATTGTTGCTAGGAGGGTGGAGAGTAGGGCAGGAGCTAAGATTTTAAGTGCTGTTGCCATGTATGGGATTTTCATGTAACAGGGTGTCACAGTTGTGGATGGAGTGCAGGGTTGCAGTTGTGAGTGCCTCCATGACTTAAAGGACAAAATTTCAGGTTCCTCTGCTGCTACTGCCCACTTCCTATACCTTGGGGTGCCACTGTGGCTGAGATACCAGAGTTGTGTCCACTGCCTTCCTTGAGGCTACTGGTTCTCTGGGCTTGGCCACAATGGCTGAAGGTCTAGGATCACAGACATCCTCTTTCCCTTAGTTCTGTCTCCTCCGGTCTTCACACTTTTAGGTGTACAGATGTCTGGAATTCTCTTTTATCTGGTGTGTTGCACAATGTCACCTTTGTTGACTTGTGAGTGTTTTACTGGTTGTAGATTGAGATGTAGAGACCAAGAAAGTGTCTCAAGCTGCCATGATGCTGAAGTCACTCCTCTATTACGTTTTTTTTTCCTTCTATAAATACTCAAACCTATGTGAAGGGGTTATGTCACTGGTGATTGCTGACAAGTAGTTGTGGATGCAAAGTTGCAGGAGTTGGAGCTCTGGATTCTTGATATAAATAAGCAAGACTTCAGATACAAAAAAGAGGAAAGTTACCTCTTCTAGACTAACTTAGAAAATGGCCAATACGTTTAAAAAAAAAAAAAAAACAGTAAAAACTCTTAGCAATTCTAAAGTCAACTTTGGAGCCTGGAAACCAAACTGTTTTGTACATCCCTCTATTAATTCCAAATTCTATGAAGTTTGAGTGTTTGCTTCTCACTGTAGGCTCTGAGTTCCTCTAGGGCAGAAATAGCATCTTCATCTTTGTATCTTCTGTTGCACATAATACATAATAGGCTCTTGATAACTTTCTTTTTGAAGAATGAAACAACTTAGGAGGTAATAGATTGGGGACAAGGTTTAAGAGACAGAAGTAAAGTGGAAAGTATATTTGAGAATTGACTGAATACTGATTAAAAGAAAGGCAGGAAACTTGAAATTACAGCTTCAGATTTCAGCTGAGCTCTCCTCAGTGTAAAATAAGGGTTTATACAATGTAACTTGTTTGATAATGCATATTTGAAGACCCTGAACAAAAGTGGCAAGTAATTCAGGCCTCTGTTGAGGGTATGTAATACTTGATTTCTCAAAAGAATCAATTTCTTTATGTAAAAGGCTTTTTAAAGTAGGAGGTGGTTCCCAAGGACTATGGGAAACTCTTAACGAAGCATTGAATCATTTTTTTTTCCCCACAAAATAACGCAGTGAAAGCTAGAAGAGTTCAAAAACATCATAGTGGAGCTCCAGAGCTCAGTTATGTCAAGAGTTCTATTTCTCTCTTTTCTTTCATACTTAAGTTCTCTCCTCTGTAATCTGATTCAAGTCCACCAGGAATAATCCCATATGCCCTTCATTTCTATATGCTCAGCCTCTTCAAGAAACTTAAGATTTCCCAGGTCATCTTTCAAGACTTGGGAGTTTCCTTTCTATTTGACTCTGCAAATTCACTAATCTGACTTCATCTTCACTCTCTTTGGCCTCCTTCCACTCTTTCTAAAGCTGTGGTGTCTTTATTGTTGTCACTTAGAGTTCATTGTCTCTCTCTCTCTTCACTCCCAGAGTTCCAGTCTTCAAATCCAGAGGGTCAGACTGCACTTCCTGCTACCCCCCCTTTCGTGTAATCTTCATGGACACATCATGTCTCATTTCATGAAGATTTTAGTTCCTAGCTCACTCACTGTTGTTTTCTCTAATACTTTCTCATTATCATAGTGACTGATTTTAGATTTTGTGTTAATAATTCTTCCCTGATCTCTAGGTTCCTTGACTCTTTCTTTTCCAGAGAACCTGGTATCCACCTTATGTAGCCATAAACTCCCTAAATGAATCCCAGACTGAGATTCCCTAAAATGACATCCCTTCTACAATTTTAGTTATAAGCATCTTACTGTCTAGCTATTATCTCCCTTACTCAGTGCCTCTAGTACACTTGGCAACAATCCTTTCACTCCATTTGCTTTACACAAATACCACATTTTCATTGTTACTTGCTCCCTCATTTTGTACTTAGCTTGAGTTCTCTAGTCTAACTATGAAATATCTCTGCTCAGACCTTGTGCTTCATTTCAGAGTTTGGCTGTTGTTTGACTCTAAGTCTGGTCCAGTCTTGTACCTGCTCATTAGGGCTGGATCCCTCCTGACCCTAAGCTAGTTTGATACCAAGTTGTTTTATGCTGTCTTGTTGAGAGTCAAATCCTGTTTTATTCTTGCACAGATGACCAGTCATACTGCAATGATGACCAACCCTAAGAAAGGCTTTCATTGCTTTCCCTTGTAATCAAAAGTGCTTTTCAGAATCCTATCTTCTTGGATAGAAATTCTTTCTTCTTGCCTATATCTAGCTTAAGACTTCACACTCAGAGAAACTCACTGTCCACTCCAGAGTGATTTTCCCTTGCGTGCAAACCAATAGATTCAGCTTTGATATTTATGGTCTTTGATTATTTAACAGGTCTGCCCTTTTAATCACTTCCCTGAATACACTCTCAAATATCTTGCCCTTTTCCCCTCTATCCCATCATTGTGTTTACATAGTACCACTTAATCTTAGTTGAATCCCACTCTGTACTTTGCTCCTGAACTTAGATTGAACATGACTGGAGAAAAACAACATTATTTTGAATAGTCTTACTTGAAATCCATGGCCACTTTATTCAAGTGGGCTCATCTACTGTTGAGCCATCCTACTTCATTTTCCTAGTCTATTCATTTTTTTACTCTCCTAGATTTTTTTTTTACCCTCCTATTTCCTTTTCATCTTGTTTTCATTGAACTTTCAACACATACTTTCTCATCTTCATTCTCATTTGATAACCTTTCACTGAGAAAGTAGAAGCACTTACGATTTCTACATGATCCCACTCTGACATCTGCCAGTCAACTTGGAACTATACCCATATAATCTGCCTTTCCTTTATTTTTTAGTGATGAAATCTCAGTGTTTCTCTCTAAGGCCAAGCTCAACACTTGTGCTCCAACAATTTTCCCCTTACTCTCACCTTTTTTTAACCTATTTATTCTAGTAGCATGCAAATATGCTCTAATTTCTCATATCTGAAGAAACATTTCCTGGCTTCACATTTCTCTCTAGCTTCTGACCTCATTTCCTGTAAAGCTCCTTGAAAGAAGTATATATTTGCTTGCTCCCAAATTCCTTGAACATACTCAAAGCAGTTTTTAATCCCCATCACTCCACTGAATCATAGAAAAAGCAAGAGAGTTCCAGAAAAACATCTACTTCTGCTTTATTGACTACACCAAAGCCTTTGACTGTGTGGATCGTAACAAAGTATGGAGAATTCTGAAAGAGATGGGAATACCAGACCACCTGACCTGCTTCCTGAGAAATCTGTACACAGGTCAAGAAGCAACAGTTAGAACTGGACATGGAACAACAGATTGGTTACAAATTGGAAAAGGAGTACATGAAGGCTGTATATTGTCACCCTGCTTATTTAACTTATATGCAGAGTACATCATGTGAAATGCTGGGCTGGATGAAGCACAAGCTGGAATCAAGATTGCCAGGAGAAATATCAATAACCTCAGAAATGCAGATGACACTACCCTTATAGCAGAAAGCAAAGAACTAAAGAGCCTCTTGATGCAAATGAAAGAGGAGAGTGGAAAAAATTGGCTTAAAACTCAACATTCAGAAAACTAAGATCATGGCACCTGATCTCATCACTTCATGGCAATAAATGGGGAAACGATGGAAACAGTGGGAGACTTTAGTTTTTTGGGTTCCAAAATCACTGCAGATGGTGATGGCAGCCATGAAATTAAAAGACGCTTACTCTTTGGAAGAAAAGCTATGTCCAACCTAGACAGCATTTTTAAAAGGAGAGACATTACTTTGCCAACAAAGGTCTGTCTAGTCAAAGCTATGGTTTTTCCAGTAATCATGTATGGATGTGAGCGTTGGACTATAAAGAAAGATGAGTGCCAAAGAATTGATGCTTTTGAACTGTGGTGTTGGAGAAGACTCCTGAGAGTCCCTTGGACTGCAAGGAGATCCAACCTGTCCATTCTAAAGGAGATCAGTCCTGAATATTCATTGGAAGGACTGATGTTGAAGCTGAAGCTCCAATACTTTGGCCACCTGATGTGAAGAACTGACTCATTGGAGGAGACCCTGATGCTGAGAAAGATTGAAGGCGAGAGGAGAAGGGGATGACAGAGGATGAGATGGCTGGATGGCATCACCAACTTGATGGACATGAAGTGGAGCAAGTTCCGGGAGTTGGTGATGGACAGGGAAGCCTGGCTTGCTGCAGTTCATGGGGTCGCAAAGAGTTGGATATGACTGCGACTGAACTGACTCCACTGTGAAAGCACCTGTCAGAAATTTCCAATGACCTCCACATGACTAAAGCCAATGACAGCATCTTAATCTTCATCTTTCTTGACCTTGGATATAACATTTGAATTCTGGGCTACTGTTTTCCTCTGAGAGATTAAATATTTCTCTGGCTCCTTTGCTGATGTTAGTCCTTGAATCTCTTCCATTCTTTATTTACTCTCACTTCAGAGTGATGTTATCTGTACTTTTGTTTTTAAAATTATTAAACTGATGATTTCTAAATCCATGCCTGCAACTTGGACCCCTATGAACTCAGCTATCTGGCTGCTCACTTAACAGTTCAATTTGGATGACAAATTAGCATCTGAAGCTTTATATGTCTGCAGATTGACTGCCAGTTCCTCTCTCCATCCGAATCTGTTGTTGCTTGTCTTCATCTCAGTAAAGAGTAACCTCATCCTTCCAACAGAATATAACAAAATTTTGGATGTGTCCATGACTCTTGCCTTTTTCTCCAGTCCTACTTCCAATGAGAAAATCTAGTTGTCTCTATGTTTGATTTGTGTAGAGAATTGTGATATTTTCTAACTGCCTTTACTTCTATCTTCCTGATTTAACAACCATCATTTCTCACTCAAATGGTTGAAGTAGCCTCCTAACTGTTATCTCTCCTCTGTTGACATCCATTTTCAATCCAGTAGTCCAAATGTTTCTTTTGAAACATATCAGATCACAGCATCTTCCAGTGGTTTCCAATAACAAGGGCATGCCACTCAGAGCAAAAGAAATTTTTGTTAAAATAGTTTGCAGCGCCTTTTGATATCTGATCCTTTGTTGTCTCCTAGATACCATGTCCTTCGATTTTCCCCTGTCCTTCCTAAACTTTAGCCATACTGCCCTCCTTCCCTTCCTCACACTTACCAAGCATACTTCCATTTCATGGCCCCAGTCTCACATACTCTTCCTTCTTTCTGAAACTTTTATTTTCCAGTAGTCATATTGCCTTCTCTGTTACTTATGGTCAAATATTGCTGATTAGATAAGCTTTCTTTCTTTACCATAAATAAAAATTCTCCCTCCTCCTATTTCTTTTCTTTTCTTCCTTATTTTGCCTTATCTTGTTTATCATTTATATTTACTCTTGTTTGTTTACTATAAGTCAGGTAATTTAATTGATATAATTCCTTCAGTCTGATGAATTGTAAATTCTAATTCTTATTTTTTTAATTGGAGGATAATTGCCCTACAATTTTGTGATGGTTTCTGTTGTGCAACAACATGAATTAGTCATAGTTATATATATGTGTATATACATATAAATGTATGTATACATTTATATGTATATACACATATATATGTATGTATGTATGTGTGTGTATATATATATATACACACATTATTGCCTCTCTCTCTTGAGCCTCCCTCCCACCCCCATTCTACCTCTCTAGATTGTCAGAGTGCCAGGCTGGGCTCCCTGAGTTATACAGCAACTTTCAACTAGTTATCAATAAAGAAGTTGTGGTACATATATACAATGGAATGTTACTGAGCCATTAAAAGAAACAAATTTGAGTCAGCTGTAGTGAGGTGGATGAACCTAGAGCCTGTTATACAGAGTGAAGTGAGTCAGAAAGAGAAAAATAAATATTGTATATTAACATATATATATTGAATCTAAAAAATACTACTGATGAACCTGTTTACATAGAGGAAATGGAGATACAGATGTAGAGAACGCACTTGTGGACATAGCGGGGGAAGGAGAAACTGGGAGAAACTGAAGAAGTAGCACTGACACATATACCTTATGTCTTCTAAGCCATAAACTTGGAGTTATAAATGCCAGGTCGTGAGGGGCCCTGCTGTGTTTCAGTGGCCAGCACAAAGCAAGTGCTTATTCTGTGTTTTTCAAATTACTTAATATGAGATCATTTTGTATTTTGGTTTCCTTACTTTGGCGTACAAAAATGGTATGTTTTATTAAAGCTCTACACACAGTGTTCATCAAGAAACCCCAGACTGTCTTTTCCCCTCAGCTACTCCTAGTTCATCACTGGTTTTAGTGATTTACCCTGCATATCATTTCCCAATTGCTTATCCACTTGACTCAATTTTTTTTTTTTTGTAAAACAGGCATATAAATAAATAGAAAAGACTCATATTGAATTTTATTAGAATGAGGTAAAACATTGAGAAATGTCTCTGGAGTAACAATGGCTTTAGGTAATGTTGGAAATGGCTGGAGGTTTATCTGAGTTGGGGAGATATGGAGGGGACACTGCCTTTGTACTACAGTTGAGTAGAAGGCTTGAGGAGACCACATTTGTAGGAGTAAGTTGGAATTTGCCCAGAATGAGTTGTCAAACTTCCATGCAGGCATTCCAGTTGATTTAAAATGTTGCAATTAGCAATAAAACCCATTATTTATCTATTTCTACCTTTTTTTAAATTGGAATACCATCTACTCATTAAGAGGCATCAACTCATGATCAACTCTGCCCCTTGGCCTGAGGGTCTGGTTCCATGACCTCTGTGCTGGGTAAGGGTCCTTTTCTCTAGTGCCAGTTGGGGCGATGGCAGCCCCAACCCAGATCACAGATGGTGATTGAAAACGATGCAATTCAGCCTTCTTAGGTGACCTTGGCTAGACTGCTCACAGGTCTCTCTGTGCTCCATAAATTACAGGTAATTACGCAGAAATAGGATATCAGCTCATTCCCTTGAGTTATATGTGAAGTGCAACTGATTTCACTTAGGGCTGAGCAGCAGTAAAGTATATTAATATCGGCTTAATTTGTGGTAATTGAGGTAGCAATAAAGAATTACCCCTGGAATATTTTATTCCCATGATCTTACGAGGGTTTAAACTATGGAAGCGGTTTTTTTTGGTCATAGTATAAAATGTCCCATTCTCTCTCATCAGGAACTTAGTGTAATTAGCGTCTGGCAGACAACACTGTGTTCAGTCATTTCCCCTGTCCCTTGGATGCATTTTTATTAGCCAAAGCATCAAGTAATCTTATTTATTATTCTAGATAGAAGCATTTTGATCTCATTAACATGGATAATTTTCTCCAAACTTATGTAGTCATACTGCAGCCAAAGCTCCCTTTATGACAATTAAGATATACAATTTTTTTCTTCTGGTGTCTTACTATACAATTAAGATACCATTCAAATCAGTAAATTTATTAGTATATTAACACACTAATTGGATTACAAACACATCTTCTTATTCCTGAAATGTTTATGATTTAATTGACTTGTTTAAACTAATTTTCATCTCCCTTTGCAATGATAACTCGTTGTTAATTGAACTTATTTACACGTGGAATACTGATACTGCATTCCCCTGAACCAAGGAAATACGTCTAGAGGTCTCATCAGAGTGTTAGGTTTTTGGCTTTATTCACTGGGCACCAGAAACTGCTACTAGAGATAAAAATGATCTTAAAATGTTCATTTGCTGAAATATGTAAGAATTAATTGCAGTAACTTGTAGGACAAGTAAGTATGATTTTGTTAGTAAATAATTATTTGTTTATTCATGTACCCTATATGTGGAAGAGCTATTGCTTAAGAAACATAGTGACTCCTTTCTATTTAGGCAGGGATCTGTAGCGGCAGTGACCAGGTCTGCTATCACAGAGGTAATTGACACAGTGATATGTTTTAGAATGCTGGGATTCTGCACTGCTGTTGCCAAGTCTTGAATGCTCTCTGAATTAAAGATTTTTAAAGGAGACAAAGAGACATATATGCACATTTATGAGAAGTAATTTCAAATGCACTGTAACACCCAATGGTAGTGAAGTACATCCATGGGGTAAAAATCATGATTTAAAGTTTAGATGTAGAGTTTAAAACTGTATTGTCTTGGGAAAAGGGTGCTGAAACATAAACAGAGTTGTCCATGGTGATTTTGAAGATCTTTACTACTACATTTTTCCACCTTGCTACTTTGAATTTCCTCTTTGTCATTCCTGTTGTTTAAGATGTAAGCCACATGAAAAAAAGTACCTAAAACAAAGATGAATACCTGTGTGACCAGTCCCCAGGTTGAGAAATTAATTGTCACCAGCGTGCCAGAACCCCTCTCCCCTTCCTTTCCAATATTTCTCAAAATTGCCATCGTCCTGACTTTTAGGGTAATTACTGTCCTGCTTTTCCTTTTAAGTTATATTGAATTATCTATTCCTGAATAGAAAATTTCCAGCTTTATATGGAAAGTCACACACCGCATATTCTTTTGTGTCTAGGTTCTTTGGCTCAATAATAATATTGTGAGTACGTATTCCATATCTAAGTTCTTATGTGTGGCTATAGTTTGCTTATTTTTTTGCTGTGTAGTATTGCATTGTGTGAACATAACACAAATGATGTATCCATTTCATGGTTGATGACCACTCTGGTTGTTTCCAGGTTAGAGCTATGACATAGATATAATGCTGGATTTGGAAATAAACTTTGAAGTGAAATATCTAGGTTAGAGTCCTGCAATTTAAGTTTTAAAAGTAGCTTATGAGAATTTCCATGGTTCCACATTCTTGTTACTCCTTTAAATTGTCAGTCCTTTTAGTGGTGCAATGGTATTTAGCTCTGACTTTAAGTTACATTTTCCTGATGATTAGGGGGTCCAGAATCATTTCCCATTTGTATTTACTGTTTAGATGTAAGTTGTCAGTTATTCAGTATTTTTATTTACTGAAATCTCTTTGGACTTTCTGCCCCAAGGCTTCTCAGATTTCCCCTCTGTGCCCAGAGAGTGCCTCTCCCTTCTTGCTGGACCATACTCTGAGGTATCTACGCCTTTGACACATTTTTACTTATAACTATATGAGTACTCCTCCTCTCTCAAATATTTTTCCCCACCTGCACTTCTTAACCTACTGGATGTGGAGCCTAGTGAAGTCTTCTCTTTAAGAGCAATTGGAATTCTATAATGCAACAGACCTGCTTTAAAATAAATTACGCCTGAGGTTACTTACTATTTTTTACCTCTCTTTCCTAAGTTTTCATCACAATGCCTTTTGGCCTCTCAGTAGAATTAATTAAGTTATGTGCGTGCGTGTATGCTTAGTTGTGTCCAACTTTTTGCAACCCCATGGACTGTAGCCTGCCAGGCTCCTCTATCCATGGCATTTCCTAGCCAAGAACACTGGAGTAGATTGCCTTTTCCTTCTCCCGAGGATCTTCCTGATCCAGGGATCGAACCTGCATCTCCTATGTCAAAAGTAGTATTTTAAATTAATACCTTATGATTCTGAAGATCAGAAATCTTAAAAGGATCTCACTGGTAAAATCAAGGTATTGGCAGGGCTGCATTGTTTTCTGGAGACTTTAGGGAAGAATCTGTTTTCTTGCCTTTTCCAGAATCTACAGACCACCTGCCTTCCTCAATTCATAACCCTTCCTTTCTCTCTTCCCTCTGGCTCTGAATTTCCTAGCTTGCTTTTTCACTTTTAAGGACTCTTATGATTATATTTGTGCTCTTTTAGATAATACAGGATAATCTCTCCATGTCAAGGTCACATAATTAACATACTTAATGCCATCTGCAATTTTAATACCCTTGACATGTAACATGCTAATAAAATATTCTCAAGTTCTAGTGATGTGAATATCTTTGGGGGTGTATTATTCTGTCTACCAGACTTTTCATATGAATAAAGGGTTAGAAAGCATCATGAATTACAAATGCACTTTACTTTATGAAATCTTTGTCTTGCCTAAACTCGTGTCCTTGAACTTATTTATGACTTTGCTTTCAAAGCAGAGAATTGACCTTAATATAAAAAAAAAAAAGATAAAAATTTTGATAAAAACTCTGACAGAAAAAAAAAATTCATAGGAGATAAAGTGAGAGTAAGATGATGGTCAAAATAGATCATTTCAAACCTGAAGTTGGCATAGTTTGTTTGGGAAGTCCCTTTTATCCTTAAGCAGATCTTACAGCTTGAAACAAATCTGTTACACTCCAGACAGATTTATCATTTTCACCACTTCATTCAATTTGCGTTGTAAGAAATTCATTTGGGGATGCTGGAGAATACTTCTCAAATGCATGTTGTTGATTAAACAGGGCAGAGTAGCTGTGGACCAGAATTGGTAAAGAGTTATAGAGGGAGAAGGCAGTGGGAGTTGATGTGAGTAATGGTTTCTATCCATGCTCTGAAAAATCCTCTTTAAATTACACTTGTGAGTGGATGGGAGAGCGCCTTCTCTTGAAGCCACCATCAATCGTATGCCCAGGTTGCAGTTCGTTTTAATACATCAGCCTCTTTCCTTCCCGCACACTTGCTCTTCTTCTGTCTGGAGAGGAGAGACTGTAGTCTTCACAGTAACAGAAGGACATGAGGGCCATTGACTCAAGAGTGAAATCAAAGGACAGAATATTTAGCCTCAAATCCTCTAGAAAATATTAAGTCAACCTCCTAGGACGAAGGCTTTTTTTAATAGAAGCTGTGTAACATTTAGTTGAATTGAAATTTTGATGGATTCTTCTCCGAAGGAAGGGAGTCCACTGATTAGCTAGTCATGTTCCTTTGCTGCTACTTAGGGCATATTCTGATGCTTTTAGCTATTGTTCAGGAGTTGTTTTAATGAAAATATTTACAATGCAATCATGTAGTAGAAGCAATACAACTAGAAATTAGGAACATATATTTTGAGTGATACGGACTTGGATTAAAATACCACTAGAGAGCTGTGTGACTTTAGGCAAATTAATACATTTCTTATATGTAAAATGGAGTAACCATATCTAACACATTGGGTGGTTATGATGATTAAATGTGGGATGATACATGTAAAGCATTTGGTAAACAGCTTATGTACAATATCTTGATACTGTACATAATGTGATATCATTACCTCCCTCCAGGCTTCTTCAATTATTCTAGGAGCCACAAAATTAATATAACTGTATTGGAAGCTGAGTGTAAGAGATGGTGTGTGTGTGGAAACTGTAACAAATTGGTGAGCAAAGGAACTTAAGTTAAAAATTACTTAAAATACTTTAAAAGTGAAAGTTGCTCAGTTCTGTCCGACTCTTTGCAACCCCATGGACTATATAGTCCATGAAATTCTCCAGGCCAGAATACTGGAGTGGGTAGCCATTCCCTTCTCCAGGGGATCTTCTCAATGCAGAGATTGAACCCAGGTCTCCCACATTGCACGCAGATTCTTTACCAGCTGAGCTACCAGGGTAATCCTAAAAAAACTTGGTGCACCAAATAAAACATGACTGGGGAACAACCTTGACATTCAGGCTGTGACAGTTAGCTGCTTTTGTCAGAGATCTCGCATCAGCAGTGACCACACCATAGGGGAGACTCAGATCCCGCACAAACCAGGAATTCAGAGACTGGTTCTATGTTTCCCTGGCTATGGGAACCACCTTTTCATTAGGGTCCTTTCACCCAACCCTAATCTATAAAATAAAAATATCTATATCTACCTTAAAAGATTGCTTTGAGGATTGATTAGAGGTAATATCTGTAAAATATCTAGCAAGAAATTGGAAACTGTAAGTACTTAATATATGATAGGAATGTATTTTCTCAAACTTACAGTAGATTCTCATCTTCTACTGTACCTGTTACAGTTTCTTGAGTCTTTCTAGAATGACATCTCTGTCCCCTCAGTGTGAAAATGATTCTTATTTCACTTTTTTATATCACAAAACCCCACATATTCAGCTGTATTCAGGTTTAATAGGGCACAAGGAAAAGTGGAACGCTCATTGTCCAGTTACATAAATATAAAACAAATCTATTCGTGCTATGCCAAGAATAAAAATCTTACAGTGTGTTGTCTTAAAGAACTGAATTTGTGCATTGTGGTCAGATTTTGTATGGGTACAATTTTGTGAGTACCCATGGGGCTTTAAACACTGTTTCTAGGGGAAATTCTTCCAACCAAGCAGGTTATACTTGAGATCCAGCCTAATAGCGTGGTGAAAAGTACAGGTTCAGGAGTCAGAGAACCCTTCTTTGAAATCCTGGATTTACCACTTGAGAGCTGAGTAACAGAGTGAGTTTCTTAATCTCTCTGTCCTTCAGTTTCTCCATCTGCAAATGGGGGTAGGATAAATGCATCCCTCATATAGCGTTTGGAGGAATAAATGAAGCAATATCACACTTGATAAGCACATAGTAAGATGTCAAGTGTTACCTATTTAATATTACTATTGTTACTGTAGGTTTTAAACACTTTTTAGAGCTTGCCAATGTTTATATTTATATTTTTAGATATGAGAGGACACTTGAGAGAGACATTTGAGACACAAAACACAATTTCCTAAGTGACTGTTATTTTATGCATTTACCCAGCAGTTGAGAACCTTATGATAAAAGTGTTTGATGGACTTAGATTTAATTATTGTTGTTTTGAACTTTAACCCTGAATAATGCCAAAAGCAGATGTATAACAGAGATATTAGAAATGAAAACAGAATAGTGATCTCAGAACAGTGATAAATATTTGCTTGTTATAGTGGAGTTTATATTAAAGTAAATATATTTTGGGGTCTAATATAGTGTGGCCTTTTCCTAATACTTTAAACAAAATGTATGTAAGGAAATATAATGCTTTCTATTGTATCGTAATTGATTTCTCCTGTATCTTTACATGCACAGACACACTATTGTGTTTTCTCAGCCCTTGTATCTCATATTTAATGAAATAACATGGACATAATATTAAATAAAAGAACAAGGGTGAAGATAACTCAGCAGTTTGCGTCTGTGGCATTTTCTATTACTTATCCCGGGAGGCACTACAGCGCGGCTTTTGTTGATTCACAGTAGGAAATAAAAGTTAAAGAAGTTGACTATGTAATCCATCTTTCCATACACAAATTAAATATCTCTCTCAGTGTTTGCATAGTGCTTATTGCAGAATATAGAGAAATATGCCTTAGCACATCATCTAAGCAATTTTTCACTTGATATTTAGCAAGATGTGATGGATTTTGTAGACTAAAAATAGTGAGAGTATCTAGATAACCAGCAATGCACTTCCAATTTTATTCTAAAGTTATAGAATAAACTATAATATATACAAGAAAGATCCTATATTAAATTTCATTAACTATATTTTCTTATTTTCTTCTATTCTTGTATGGCATATGGGGTCTCACCCATAGCGGTGGAGGCTGTGGGAGCAGGAAGGGTAAATAAAGTGATTGCCCCCTTCCTAGAGATAAGGAATTCTTGGCAGGCAGCATCCCTTTGATATGCAGGGCGATCACTCCTGAGTTCTACCTCCTTTTCTGCCTCCCTTTCTCAGGCTCCTGGAATTTGCACAACCCCCTTGCCCTGAATCACGCCATGACCAGGTACTGGAAACTAGAGACAACTTTGTAGTCCACAGCCCACTGAAGTTGCTCAGAAACCACCCAGTCTTAGCTAAGCATTCTCAGCTGCTTACTTTGCCTTGTCCATTCCCTCATGAAAACCACAGTAAAGGCTGTGACCCACCCTTCTCTTGCTTCTGCTCACTCCTTTTACCCCCTAGCTTACCCTGGTACTTCTCTTTGTGGCCCTGCATGGCGAGGCATGGCCCCTGTTCTTAGGAACTGTGAGTCACAGAACATCTTTTCAGTGGCAGTCAGATCTGTTGACCTGAAGAAAAACAAAATCCAAGGTTCATTTTAAAACATAATTTTCAGTTCAGTTCAGTCACTCAGTCGTGTCCGACTCTTAGCGACCCCATGAATCGCAGCACGCCAGGGCTCCCTGTCCATCACCAACTCCTGGAGTTCACTCAAACTCATGTCCATTGAGTTGGTGATGCCATCCAGCCATCTTATCCTCTGTTGTCCCCTTTTCCTCCTGCCCCCAATCCCTCCCAGCATTAGGGTCTTTTCCAATGAGTCAGCTATTCGCATGAGGTGGCCAAAGTACTGGAGTTTCAGCTTTAGCATCAGTCCTTCCAAAGAAATCCCAGGACTGATCTCCTTTAGGATGGACTGGTTGGATCTCCTTGCAGTCCAAGGGACTCTCAAGAGTCTTCTCCAACACCACAGTTCAAAAGCATCAATTCTTTGGCGCTCAGCTTTCTTCACAGTCCAACTCTCACATCCATACATGACACTGGAAAAACCATAGCCTTGACTAGACAGACCTTTGTTGGCAAGGTAATGTCTCTGTTTTTGAATATGCTATCTAGGTTGGTCATAACTTTTCTTCCAAGGAGTAAGCGTCTTTTAATTTCATGGCTGCAGTCACCATCTGCAGTGATTTTGGAGCCCCAAAAAATAAAGTCTGACACTCTTTCCACTGTTTCCCCATCTATTTCCCATGAAGTGATGGGACCAGATGCCATGGTCTTCGTTTTCTGAATGTTGAGCTTTAAGCCAACTTTTTCACTCTCCTCTTTCACTTTCATCAAGAGGCTTTTGAGTTCCTCTTCACTTTCTGCCATAAGGGTGGTGTCATCTGCATATCTGAGGTTATTGATATTTCTCCCGGCAATCTTGATTGCAGCTTGTGCTTCTTCCAGCCCAGCGTTTCTCATGATGTACTCTGCATAGAAGTTAAATAAGCAGGGTGACAATATACAGCCTTGACGTACCCCTTTTCCTATTTGGAACCAGTCTGTTGTTCCATGTCCAGTTCTAACTGTTGCTTCCTGACCTGCATATAGGTTTCTCAAGAGGCAGGTCAGGTGGTCTGGTATTCCCATCTCTTTCAGAATTTTCCACAGTTGGTTGTGATCCACACAGTCAAAGGCTTTTGCATAGTCAATAAAGCAGAAATAGATGTTTTTCTGGAACTCTCTTGCTTTTTGGTGATCCAGCAATGTTAGCAATTTGATCTCTGGTTCCTCTGCCTTTTCAAAAGCAGCTTGAACATCTGGAAGTTCACCATTCACATATTGCTGAAGCCTGGTTTGGAGAATTTTGAGCATTACTTTACTAGTGTTTGAGATAAGTTCAATTGTGCAGTAATTTGAGCATTCTTTGGCATTGCCTTTCTTTGGGATTGGAGTGAAAACTGACCTTTTCCAGTCCTGTGGCCACTGCTGAGTTTTCCAAATTTGCTGGCGTATTGAGTGCAGCACTTTCACAGCATCATCTTTCAGGATTTCAGGACATTTAAAAAAAACAATTAAGATTAGCTTTGGTGTCAACAACGAAGGAAAACATTCCCCCATACCCACCTCCAAATCCAGGGCATGATTGGGAGAGCAAATAGTAATGAAAAGTGTGTCTTTTCTGTTTATTTATTCATTCTTTCCTTCTCCAAAATATTTGATTATCTGTGTGTTAGATGTGACTTTAAGGGGCTTCCTAGGTGGCTCAGCTGGTAAAGAACCCAAAAACCTCTCAAGGAGCTCAATCCAGTGGAAGAACAGACAGGAACATCTTTGAGTTTAACACAGATGCTAGGCATGAGGAGAGCCACAAGGAGAGTGGCCATGTAGCTGCTGAAGTTTCACCTGGAAACGCCAGGCTGAAAATAATGAAGGCAAGAAGTATTTCCAAGAGGCAATGATACTCAGTTGAGGTTTCCTTTTTCTTATTCTTCTTTGCAAGTAAGAATTTTACATTTGTTGAGGTAAAATGTATGCATGATAGTTCAGTTCAGTTCAGTCACTCAGTCGTGTCCAACTCTTTGCGACCCCATGAATCGCAGCACGCCAGGCCTCCCTGTCCATCACGAACTCCTGGAGTTCACCCAGACTCACATCCATCGAGTCAGTGATGCCATCCAGCCATCTCATCCTCTGTCATCCCCTTCTCCTCCTGTCCCCAATCCCTCCCAGCATCAGAGTCTTTTCCAGTGAGTCAACTCTTCGCATGAGGTGGCCAAAGTACTGGAGTTTCAGCTTTAACATCATTCCTTCCAAAGAAATCCCAGGACTGATCTCCTTTAGAATGGACTGGTTGGATTTCCTTGTAGTCCAAGGGACTCTCAAGAGTCTTCTCCAACACCACAGTTCAAAGGCATCAATTCTTCGGCTCTCAGCTTTCTTCACAGAATGATAAAATACACCTTTTAAGAATGTTCAGTTCCATGACTTGACAAATGTATACAGTTACATAGCCATCAGCACAATCAAGATACAATGTTTCTATCATCACGGAGTTGTTCTCTTTTACCTCTTTGCAATCAACCTTCTACTCTAACCCCTGCTCCTTGGCAATCTGTCTTCTGAACCAGCAGTTTTGCCTTTCTCAGAGTATCTCATGAATGAATTTATACATATGTGTACGTATGTATTTCCACCCCACTTCATTCTGTTTCTTGATTTTTGAGTCTGTCCAGTACCACACTGTCTTGATTTCTGTTGTTTACTACGATGTCTTGAAATCTAGTCTTGTAAATTATACAACTCTGTGCTTCATTTTCAAAATTGTTTGTTTTTTTTTTCCTTTGTCTTCCCATATTAATTAGAATCAGCTCCTCAGTTTCTACAAAGAATCCCCTGATATTTTGATTGACTTTTCAATAGGCCAACTTTAGAAGCACTGCCATCTTACTGATAATGGGTTTTCTAATCATGATCATGATTTCTTGTGCCTTTATTTAGGTCTTTAAAATTCGATCTCAGCAGTGCTTTATAGATTTTAGTGTGTAGCTCTTCCACATACCTGTTGAATTTACCCCTAAGTATTTTATGTTTTAATGCTGTCATGCTGCTACTGCTAAGTCACTTCAGTCGTGTCCAACTCTGTGCGACCCCATAGACGGCAGCCCACTAGGCTCCCCCGTCCCTGGGATTTTCCAGGCAAGAACACTGGAGGGGGTTGCCATTTCCTTTTCCCATGCATGAAAGTGAAAAGTGAAAGTAAGGTCGCTCAGTTGAGACTGACTCTTAACATAGCCTCAATGGCATGGCAGAAGCTGGGTGGTCAAAGCGGTTTGGTGTTATTTCTTTAATTCCAATTTCCAACTATTTTTTGGAAAAGTACACCTATTAAGATTTTATAGACCTCCGCTCTGACCACCCAGCTTCTGCCATGCCGTTGAGGCTATGTTTTATTACATGATTAAATATGTGGAACATAGCAAAATAAGACAAAATACTCAGCTGTGATCTGTTTATGTTTTTTACCCTTTTTGTTTACCTGGTAAAACTACCTCCCAAGAATAATTAGGGCCTGCTAATTGATTTCTTGGTGCCAATGGAAGAAAGGTTCATTGTTCTTTCTCCCTCGTGTGCCAGATGGTTGTGCTGTGGCCAGTGAGGTGGGTGAAGTTGTGAGATCACTAGTTGGAGGAATCAGTGGGTAACATAACACTTACTGGTTAAGCGTATGTGAAATATATTCAGAAAAGAAGAGCTGAGAATATTGAAAGTATTCTGAACTTTATTGTTAGAGTCATATTGATGTGTATTATATGTGCAGATATACAAATATGTATTTTATTTGTATTTATTAAGTTTTGAATAAATCTTTTTGAATACAATGAACTCAAAAGTTGGGAGTGCATACTTGAAAAAATTAGGTACTAAATTTCTGTTTGTCCAAAAAGTTGATGAAGAACATTTAGCTTATGCAAAATACTTGTTGAATATCACTGTAGTCCCCATGGTGGGTAGTAATTGTCATCAGAAACAGAAGACAAATGTGCTAAGGAACATCAGAATTAACTTCAGAAGTTAATAATTCTATTAAAAGGAATGTGCCTGAAGACTGTGATTTAATGTGCAGCTGCAGATGATATGTTTACATGTCACTGTGAAATATCATTTATCATTTAGATAAAATGGCTGTTTAAAATAGCTTTTATTCAATTTTTATTCTGAGCAAGTATGAAAACTTAAATAGTAGCTGTAAATGTGTTTTTTTTTTTTTTTAGCAGAAAAATATCTCCAATCATTAAATGATATCATGCTTATACCAGAGTGTTCAGATCCTTCAAACAGAAAACTAGTTAATTCCAACAGTGGATCAGTTTTTTTTTTTTTCCCCCAATCCAAGTTATGGATTCAAAGTAAAGGCTTTGGACATTCGTTCTGTCAAATGTGAAATGTCTGATATTATGGTGGATGCTTTTGTGAAATTTAGTTAAAAGACTCACCATTCAAAATGAAATTATCTGGTTTTGCTGTATTACTAAAAATTATAGAACATGGCATCACAGACAAATGCTGTTGTTACTAAGTTAAGAAAACTTTGGAGCCATGTGCTTAGTATTCATTGGGGGTAAGTGCTGGATCATGGAAAAAGCAAGAGAGTTCCAGAAAAACATCTATTTCTGCTTTATTGACTATGCCAAAGCCTTTGACTGTGTGGATCACAATAAACTGTGGAAAATTCTGAAAGAGATGGGAATACCAGACCACCTGACCTGCCTCTTGAGAAACCTATATGCAGGTCAGAAAGCAACAGTTAGAACTGGACATGGAACAACAGACTGGTTCCAAATAGGAAAAGGGGTACGTCAAGGCTGTATATTGTCATCCTGCTTATTTGACTTACAGTACATTGTGAGAAACGCTGGGCTGGAAGAAGCACAAGCTGCAATCAAGATTGCCGGGAGAAATATCAATAACCTCAGATATGCAGAGACAACACCCTTATGGCAGAAAGTGAAGAGGAACTAAAAAGCCTCTTGATGAAAGTGAAAGAGGAGAGTGAAAAAGTTGGCTTAAAGCTCAACATTCAGAAAACAAAGACCATGGCATCTGGTCCCATCACTTCATGGGAAATAGATGGGGAAACAGTGGCAGACTTTATTTTTGGGGGGGCTCCAAAATGACCACAGATGGTGATTGCAGCCATGAAATTAACAGACGCTTACTCCTTGGAAGGAAAGTTATGACCAACCTAGATAGCATATTCAAAAGCAGAGACATTACTTTGCCAATAAAGGTCTGTCTAGTCAAGGCTATGGTTTTTCCAGTGTCATGTACGGATGTGAGAGTTGGACTGCAAAGAAAGCTGAGTGCCGAAGAATTGATGCTTTTGAACTGTGGTGTTGGAGAAGACTCTTGAGAGTCCCTTGGACTGCAAGGAGATCCAACCAGTCCATTCTGAAGGAGATCAGCCCTGGGATTTCTTTGGAAGGACTGATGCTAAAGCTGAAACTCCAGTACTTTGGCCACCTCATGCGACGAGTTGACTCATTGGAAAGGACTCTGATGCTGGGAGGGATTGAAGGCAGGAGGAGAAGGGGATGACAGAGGATGAGATGGCTGGATGGCATCACTGACTTGAAGGATGTGAGCTTGAGTGAACTCAGGTAGATGGTGATGGACAGGGATGCCTGGCGTGCCGCCATTCATGGGGTAACAAAGAGTTGGACACACCTGAGTGACTGAACTGAAGTGAAGTAAAGCATGTCTGTCAATGGTAACAGAATTAAGAGTTGTCAAATTTTTACAGTTTAAATACATACACAACTTAGAGTAACTGAACTACAAAGTTTTTATGTGAGAAGCTCTTCCGAATAAGAACAAAAAAGTAATTTTAGCTAGCAGAGGTGCTTTCCATCTATCTTTGCTACCCATAATTAAACAGATGTTAGAAATACTTTAGACTCTGAAATATTTGAAAATAAGCATAAATATCCTTCCATGATACTGAACATTTTGGTAATGAGTCATCTAAAATGTTTGTTGCATCTTTTCCAAAATCAGTTTGAAATAATCAATGTATTTGTGAATGGAGCACCAAGAAACATCAGCTCTTACTGCTTTTTATTAAAATATAATTGCTTAAAACAAAATTTATGAACAGGTAGGTATTGCAGAACACCTCTTTTAAAACAAGGGAAGATCAGAACAAATTAAATATTATTCCTCTAATGGTATACAAGATTTCAGTTTGAAATTCTATAATGGTAGTTTGCAGTATTTCAAACTGTAGGAAACAGTTTTTGATGGAGCTCCTATTTTTAACTGAAAGTGAAAGTCTCGTCCAACTCTTTTCAACCCCATGGACTATACAGTCCATGAGATTTTCCAGGCCAGAATACTGGAGTGGGTAGCCCTTCCCTTTCCCAAGAGATCTTCCCAACCCAGGACTCCCACATTGCAGGTGAATTCTTTACCAGCTGAGCCACAGGGAAGTCCAAGAATACTGGAGTGAGTAGCCTATCCCTTCTCCAAGGGATCTTCCCGACTCAGGAATCGAACCAGGGTCTCCTGCATTGCAGGCGGATTCTTTACCAACTGAGCTATGAGGGAAGCCCTTTTTAACTGAATAACTGAATAGGAGTATATGTTTCTTTTTTACTTTGCTGAAATGAATTGAGTTTGAGGAGTTCTGTGAGTTTTCAGTGTTAATATTTGGTGAAAGGTGTTAAGAATATCTAAAATAGACAAGACTTGTTTGAAGATTTTTATCTTGTAAAAATGGTTGTGTAGAAAGATTATCTTAATTGAGGCAAAAAGTCACTATCTATAAATATATCAGGTTGAAATATTTACAAAGTTCAGTATGAAAATGTTGGAAACAAGAATATTCTCTATTTACCTGTTTGTTCTTCTTACCTTGGGAGTTAAATAGGGAATGATAGAGGAATGAATCAACATGTTCCAAAAACTATATGTTTGAATTATCTTGGTTCTATTTCCATTCCCCGTATTTTCCCAACTATGTAGCTACTTATCTCATCAGTTTAACTTTCAGAGATAGTTGCTATTATCAAATTGGTTTGTATCTTTCCAAAGATATATATTTACTTAAAAAGTCTTAAAATATAATTCTTCTTCCTAGTACAGGATATTTCTTTGACTTAAATATTTTAACTGTTGGCTAGAGGTTGCATATTAAAATAAGAAAAACAGCACATTACCAACATTTTGGCAAAATATCTCACATTTACAAAACGAGCTTCAGGTATAAAAATCTACTTATTTATCATTTTTTTTATCTTGTCCATACCATTTCTATTCTATTCATTCCATATTTTCATTACTCTTTGAGTCATTACTATAGTTACATTACATAGGGCAGGGGTCAGCAAACTGTGTTCTCCATGCCAAATTGAATAGAGACAATAGCCTCCAAAGCCCAAAATATTTACTGTCTTCGCATTTATAGAAAAAGTTTGCTTACCCTGGTGTAAGGGAAAACTGGATTAAAAGGTATTCTATGGAGAGTTCAGTCAATGAAAATGGTACTTTCTTCTTGCTAGACCTACCAATAAAAAAGGGGGCTGACTTCACATCAGATTTAGGAGAAATGGCAGTTGTAATTAGATTACTGAAGAGCATCTGATGAAAAATTCTGATTCATTTTAATGAATAGGTTGCATAAAAGGCATATAGTTAAGCATATTTTAGTTGATCTGTAGACTGAATTTTTATTAGATTATGGTTTTTATTAGCAATTAACATCTGTTAAAAACAAAACAAGATTTAGCAATGTCATTGAAGAAAGATGCTCCAGAGTAGTATTCCAGCATGACTTGCTTCTCCCCACCTCTCATCCTCTCTACTCATATACATGTGTATGCATATGCTTGGGATACTAGCATATCACACAAAAGGATACATATATATACAAGTACATATTGTTAAGTATAAGTTTATATATGTCTATAACACATTATCCTTTATACTATATTGTAAGTTGACTTGTTCAAATAAAATAACGTGACCAGTTTTTTATAAAACTGCATCCCCAGCTTTAGTTTTCTGTATTTTATCATTGCAGGTATAAACCACAGTTGATTTAATTTACTTCTTAATTTGAGGAGCTTCGTTGATTCATTTATTTACTATTAATATTATAAAAGTGCTGTGCTGACTATCTTTTAGTTAAATTTTTCACATCTTCTGAATTCATTAGCTCTGTAATTTCTGGAAGTAGAATTTGTGGAACAAATAATGTAAGTGTATCAGTACTTTATTTTTATTGCCGAGTAGTATTCCAGTGTGTGGCTAAGCCACAATTGGTTTATCCATTGTCTTGTTCATGGATGTTTGGATTTTTGTAATATTTGGCTGTTGTGAAGAAGACTGTTGTAAACATTCTTGTATAAGTCTTTGTATAGATACATGTTTCCATTTACCTTGAATACATAACCAGGACTACACATGGTGGGCTATAGGTAGATCGGTATTTTACTTATCAAAAAATGTCAGCAGTCCTCCAAAATGGTTGTATCTTTTACATTCTTATCAACAAAGAGAGACCATTGTTCCACTTCCTCACCAGCATTCTGTTTTTAGCCATCTGTCATGTCAGAAGTAGTGTCTCAATATGGTTTTTAACTTTTTTTTTCTTGGTGACTAATAATATTGAGTACATGTTCTTATTTTCTTGGATAATTAAATTTGTTTTTTGTCAATATCTGTTTAAGTCTTGTATCCATGTTATAAGTTAGGAATTTTAGGCTATTTTTTTTTTTTGGTAATTTATGGGAGTTCTTTCATCCAAATACAGGGCTTTGTATTGTCCTGCAAATCCTTTTTCCAAGTGCATGACTTGTTTATTCATTTCTTACTTGGTGTCTCTTGATAAGTGAACATTTTGCTGAAGTTCAGTTGATCACTTTTGGTAGCACTGGGCTTTTCTGCCTGTCCAAGCCTATGTCACAATTCCCACAGTGGAAGAAATCGTTTTTTATATTATTTTCTGAAAGTTTTTGTTTTTAATGATTACAATTTGGCTCTACAATTTGGTGACCCATCAGATTTTTCATATGAATGAATAAAGGAGTTGAACTCAAAAATTTCTGCTTAGATTTTCAGTTTCCTAGCCTCTCAATTGAGGTGTTTGGCGAATCATAGAGATGGTTGAGTAAGTGACCCCAGAATGTTGGACTCTGGATAAAGAACTTTATCCACATTTCTAGTTGTTCTCAGGAGGGCTTTTCTAAAGCAAGGAGGCTTTCCCAATAGGATCAGAGAGGAAGTTATTCCCCCTGTTTCCAGTTTCTCGGTTTTCCTGTATACCCAGAGATTGTTGTCTATTTACATTGATGTTTGTCAGGAATTTAGATTTAAACTCAATTCTGTTAGTTTTTGAGTACTTACATACATTCATATATATATGTATGTATATGTATATTTCATAGAAAGGCCAAAAAAAGAAAAAAAGGAGAGAGGGAAAAAATTCTCTAATTTAGTTTTCCCAGCTGGAAGCTTGGTGAAGAATAATGAAGATACTGTGGCTTGCTAAATATATCTGTGGAGGAGTGATGCTTTAAAGAGAAAGGGGTTTTTACTTTATGATTTGCTGAAATCAGCTGAGACTAACTCCTTCTTTTAGTGGCACCGCCAGCAGCAACTCCCACATTACTTGGTTTACGATTTATAATAGGTACCAATTATCATCCTCACAGTGGGACTTCTGATACATGGCCTAGAGTATGTGGTAAACACTCTAGAAGCTTTAGTAAGTGTTCCATTTATCTGTGGCTATATGACAAATGACCCGAAATCTTGTTAGTTTAAGATAACATTCTATTACATCTTATGCTTTTCTGAGTTGAGTATTTAGCTAGGGCTTGGCTGGGTGATTCTTCCATGTGGTGTGAATGGTGGTCACTTCACTAGTATCCAGCTAGTGGAGGGCTGCTGTGACCCCTCTGGGATGGTTTCATTGATATTCCAGAGCCTGGGTGGGGATGGCTGTAAGGCTGGACTCAGCTGGAATTGTCAACCAGATTGCTTATAGAGGTCTCTTCATGATGGCAGCCTTGAGATGGTCAGACTTCCATTCAATAAAGCAGAAGATGGCATGGCCTTTTATGTGCTACCCTCTAGAAGTCATTCTGCATTATTTCTGCTTACTAGTTGAAGCATCCACTAGCTTACTTCACTTCAAGGGAAGGTATGTAAGCCCTACTTCTTGTTGAGAGAAGTATCAAAGATTTTGTATCCACTTTCACTACCAGAATCTGCCTTTAATCTGGCTTGAGATCCAGGATCTCATTTTAACTCATGTCCTGGACCAGATGATACTCTTTGAGTTCAGTTACTTGGGCACAATTCTTTTTTTTTTTTTATTTTTAAATAAAGATTTATTAGAACACAGTGCCACCTATTCCCTTACGTATTGCTGTGGCTACTTTCCCACCACAACAGCAAATTTGAGTAGTTGCTACAGAAACCATATGTCCTGCAAAGCCCCAGATATTTGCTGTTTTTTTTTTTGCAGAGACAGCAGAGTCCAGTAGAATTTTCTGAAATGATGCAAATCTTCTATAGCTGCACTTTGTATTATGGGAGCTACTAGCCACCTGTGGCTACTGACAACTTGAAATGTGGCTAATACAACTGAGGAACTAAATGTTTACTTTGATTTTAACAGCTGCATGTGGCTAGTGGCTACTGTGTTAGAGAATGCAAGAACAATAGTTAGAAATAGCAGAATGTCTGCTCTTGAACCATTTAGACTTAATTTTTCACATCTCAGTCTTGGAGGAGGTATATTGGAGTGTATTGGCCTTTCTGTACCCCTGTGGTAGACATGACTCATACACTCCAATATCTAGTTCTTACCTCCTTCCTAGCACAGGGAGGATTATGAACCCTCAGCCCTTGGAAGCTCAGTGTAGACACCTGACTGATCCTAGGAAATAAAATGTGAGCAGAAACGATGTGTATCACTTCCAGGTCAAAGCTCCTCTGTGCCAGTGCTCAACTCTGCAACTCACTCTATTCAGCATAATTCTTACTCTGGAGAATTGCAAACTTAAATAATGCCCTGTCTCCTTCCCACCTTCAACACACATACAGGCAAGGTACAGTGATGGGAGCTAGTCACATTAGCCAGTCTTGTTCAGTGAAGAAGGGGAACGGGAGGTACATGATAGACACTAGTAGAACACTTCCGAAATTCAGCTGTGTACATATTGTCAGTTTCATGAATGGGGGCTCCCTCTTGCTCTCTGTGAATGAGTCTCTACAGCTCTTGGTTCAGTCTTCTGAGTAGTACTTTCCCTAAAACACAGCCCATATTGTGGCTGAGTAACTTTCTTCATCTGTTCTCTGCCTACAGATTTTGGCATTTTTATCCATCTTAGAAGCACTATTGTCTAGTTGAAAATGTAAGACATCCTCTTAGAATTCTTGAGAAGCTTCTCTGTATAAGTGAAAGGGTGTTTGAGGTACTGGTTTAAATCTTTCTCACATGTTGTTTTTAATCAGAGCTTTTTATTTTTAAAAAATTTAATTTTAATTGGAGGATAATTGCTTTACATTAATGTGTATGTTTCTGCCATGCATCAGCATGCATCAGCTGTAGGTATACATATGTCTCCTCCCTCTTGAAGCTCCCTCCCATCTCCCACTCATCCCACCCCTCTGGGTTGTCACAGTTTCTCACATCTTAAGGATGTGAGCTTTTACAGTCAAAGCTAGGATTCTTTGAGACTGTGTTTTATTTGCAATGCTCTGAATTTGATCTTTTCTCTAAGGCTGAATCTTTGATAACATTGAGTTGCTTGGAAAGACTCTCCTGGGTTCCTTTACGTTTCCTTACAATTTTGTTAAAAAAAAAAATGAAGAGATCATCTTTTGATTGATTGCTTTCCCCTTTCACTGTCTTATAGGCATTGAGGATAGGTCAGATGATATCTTCAACACAGTCCACAGAAATTGCCTTAGTAAGTCATCAGATTCATTAAGTATATCTTACAGTCCAGGGAGCAGTGTTGGCAAATTTTCTGCTGTTGCATAATAATTTATTTTCATCTAGCCTCCAAAATATTTTTTCTCACTTCAAGCCCTTTGATGGTTTTATTCATTTCCTGTTTCCCACATCCATGCCACATGTTGTACCTTTAGTGTTACCATTTCTGTTATCAAATTCTGTAGCTGCATATGAAACTATCCCAAAATATAGGGACTTATACCACCAGTCATTTTATTATTTGTCTTAAATTTCTGAGTCAGCCATTCAGTCAAGGCATGAGTTGATTTTTCTTTTGATCAAGAGCATATTGATGGGAGGTCCCTCCATGACATTCTGTTAGTAGAAGGGCTTATTGGGCATACTGGCCTCAGTTATACATCTGGCACCTTGGCATGGATGCCTGGAGGCAGGACTTAGCTGGGAGTGTCGACCAGAGTGCCTGCACATGGCTCCCCCAACATGGGCTTCTCAGAACAGTAAGACATTTAACATGGAGGCCCAGGGCTCTCTTAGAGGGTGTTCCATTGAATAGAACACAGATTGCATGATCTGTTAGCCATTTAAAAAATCTTGAAAGTCACAGAGTTGCATCTTCTGTGCTCTATTAGTCAAAGCCATCATATTTCCTCTGATTTAAAATGAGATTCCCACATTGTAACACTGCCATGTAAAATACCTGCTTTGATAGGATTAATTCTGTTTTCTTTTCCAAGTTCATTTGCTTCTCTTGAGTACGAGGTCTGAGTATAGTTCTGCTAGGGGCTTCTCCACTTACTCCTCATCTTGGCATTTTATTTGTGTAATGGAAATTCCAGTCTCGAGTCCTTTTTCAGTATTCATGGAATTGCCTCCAAATATCTGGCACTTGTATGGGACAGTTAAAAAAAATGTTTTCTAGTAGTAACACAGACTTGTTTTACCACATTTCTGAACTGATTTTAAGGAAATTTGAAGGTGAAAATTGGGGGCATCCAACCATATGGTCATGCTTTCATCTGGAACATGAAGAATAAATAAAGTTTCAAACCATGTTTACAGTTAAAGAGGTAAATTAATTTTTAAAGGCTTGTTGAATTTAAGGTGCCTGAGGGATACTCAGAGGAAGATCTCTGCTGTTTAAAATCATGAACAGAATTGTTTATTGAAACCCAAGCTTTAACATCATAGTAAGCTCAGATAAGTTTTGTAAATGAAAAGATGGTCATTTCCTTTCTTCTAAGCTCTTCCTGAGTTTCAAAAACATAAATGAATTCAAGGTCTTCTGCTTCAGCCAGTTCAGTCTCAGTTCAATCACTCAGTCGTGTCTGACTCTTTGTGACCCCATGGACTGCAGCATTCCAGGCTTCCCAGTTCAGTCTAGTTGAATATAATTAAATATCTTAGGAATCATTATTATACGTTATGTAAGAATCTTCAGGGTTTCTAGGAAACTTGAATGTTTATTTAAAAAAATATATATATTTGTTATTAAGGAAAGGCTTGGGGGGCCAGGCCAGTTCATGGGAGGAAGGAGAGAAATAATAGTAAACACCATGGAGATGGAGTCTAATCTTCCTTTTATTGTTTTACTGATGTAATTTGCTGATTTAATTATTTGTGCATCATTCTATCCATATGACTATCCCATTATTGAAATTTTAAATTCTTTCCTTCTTTAGGTATGTTGGTGGTAAACAATGGAAGTCATGAGCAACCAATTTAAGCAGAAATTTGATTTATTTGTAGAGAACTGCACAGTTCATAGAATCAAGGAACTGGACTGAGGATGCAAGGTGAATGACAACACAGATCTTGGTAAGGTAGGTGCCAGAGCTTGTCCATGGTCTTTTTATGATGTAATTGCTCAGATGCCACTGTGAATAATCTCTGTCTCATACGCTTTGTTTCATTCCTGTGCCTTCAGAGTCCTGGATAAGGGTGTCCAGTTGGCCAACCCTAGGACTCATGTTCAAGGCCTAACTTCTAGGTGTCAGAAATGAAAATTTCTGGTACAGTGTGACTTCTGTCATCCCTGACTGCTACCAATTCTCACGAACGGGAGTTTTTACCCAAAGTCAGAGGGTTTTTAGGTGCTGGGTTTCTAAAAAACAAATGGCAAATGTTAACCCTGGCTACTCATTTGTCAGATTTTCTATGGATTGCTAGAGGTGAAGTAGTTACTGAAAAATGTTCCCTGCTCTAAAGACTCTCCTACTATGATTAAAAAAAAAAAAGATGTGACAAAGTAGTGATTTATATTAGAGCACAGGGCATAGCTTCTGGACTAATTAGAGGGATTTCTGGCCTGACCTAGCCTTTGAGAAGCAGTCCATCATGTACGCTAATGCTTCTTGAAGCACCCAAGCTCAGAATGAGAAGATAAATAGAAGTTAACCCATCTTGGGGGTGTGGAAGAGAGGTGTTCCATGAGGTCTTCAAGCTGCCTGTTGAGCAAGTGTCCTTTATTCTGGCACTCTACATTTTGAGGAAGAAACTACACGGACAGATAGTCCAGAAAGCTTGACCACACTAGGGAATGACAGATACTCTTCTGCATTCTTCTCTGAATTACACTTGATGTGTAACTTTCCCATCACCGAGCTCGTAGACACACTTGGTAAAGACGAGTTGTCATTGTGTCATAAGCTTTACATGGATTATCTCCTTTGCTTCACCAGTCCTACCAAGTAGATAATACTATCTCCATCTTACAGATGTTGAAATAGACACCCATAGAGGTTAAGCTATTTTCTCAGGGTATCCTGGCTAACTAGTTCTGTCAGAAATTGAATCCTAGGTATTTTAACTTTAAAGCCAATTTTCTTACCCCACACTGAATTCTGGTTGTTTTATTTCCATTATAGTGCTTTAGATCCATAATGCTCTTATTTCTTTGCTTGTGGAGTGTATTTATTAATGGTATTTGGAGGTTCTGCTCTATGGATAAGAGGACCAGGTGACCTTTCCTGTATGCCTGCTGTCTGGAGGATATGTAATCATGAAAGGCTCATTTTATGTCACCTGTTCCTTTCTTTGGAGAAGGCAGTGGCAACCCACTCCAGTACTCTTCTTGTCTGGAAAATCCCATGGACGGAGGAGCCTGGTAGGCTGCAGTCCATGGGGTCGCTAAGAGTCGGGCTGAGTCTCTAAGACTGAGCAACTTCACTTTGACTTTTCACTTTCATGCATTGGAGAAGGAAATGGCAACCCACTCCAGTGTTCTTGCCTGGAAAATCCCAGGGATGGGGGAGCCTGGTGGACTGCCGTCTATGGGGTCGCACAGAGTCGGACACGACTGAAGCGATTTAGCAGCAGCATTCCTTTCTTATGACACTTATTAAAATTTTTGAAAATTTATTTGTGGCTGTTCCGGGTTCTCACTGCTGCACGCAGGTTTTCCCGAGTTGTGGCAAGTGGAGGCTATACTCTAGTTGCGGTGTGTGGGCTTCTGGTTGCAGCGGTTTCTCTTGTTGCAGAGTATGGGTTCCAGGGCACACGGGCTTCAGTAGTTGCATCTTGCAGGCTCCTCTAGAGCATGGGCTCAGTAATTGTGATGCATGGGCTTAGTTGTGGGATCTTCCTGAACCAGGATGGAACTCATGTCCTCTGCATTGGCAGGCAGATTCTTAACCACTGGATCACCAGGGAAGTCCTCAAGCGACTTGATTGGGTCCCACGATGCTCACTGACTTAGTCAGCTTCTTTGGATTTTTGACAGAGGTTTTCCTACTAGTTGGTAAAACAAACTCTAGGCGTTCCAGTTTTGTTTTTTCAAAATGAGAATGAGAGTAAAAACTTAGTTCAGAATGAAAAGACTCTCCATCTATTAAGTAGAGGGAGAGTCACAAAGAATGCGGGGAAAGGACAGATGTGAGGCAGGTGGCGGGCGTACCTGCCCATGTTAAAAGAGGTAGACGGAGGGTGTAGTTTTTGGTTCTAATTCCTAATTCTGGGCTCTTAAGAGGAAAGAGGAACTTTGCGTCTTTTGTTTTGTGACCTACTGTTTTATGCACACTCATACGTTGGTGTTGGCTTCCCTTGTGGCTCAGCTGGTAAAGAGTCTGCCTGCAGTGCGGGACACCTGGGTTTGATCACTGGGTTGGGAAGATCCCCTGGAGAAGGGAAAGGCTACCCACTCCAGTATTCTGCCTGGAGAATTCCATGGACTGTATATATAGTCCATGGGGTCGCAAAGAGTCGGACATGACTGAACGACTTTTATTTTCACTATACACAGTGTTGGGAGGTAGGGTGGACTTTTGTTTCTTTCAGCCATAGCTAAAAAAAACCCAGTAAATTCTAAAGACTTGTTTAAAAAAAAGTGATACCAGTATTTGGTGGCACATAAAATGGTTTCATTTATTATTTTTCTTTAAAAGCTTTAGTCACACAGGTGAATGTGTAGACCGGCAATTCTATACTTACTTTCCATTGGAAGTAGTTCTGTAAGAGGAATTGATTCCTAGGACTCCTAAAATCTCTAATATTACTTGAAGAGAAAAATCCAGCAGAATCACACTTTCTTTGATGGTTCAGCCATACTGCATGAACATTCTTTCATCCAATACTCATGTTTAAAAAGTGGGTCTGGAACATGTGTTAAATATATGTGGAGAGAGAGAAAGAGAAGGGGTACTAAAGAATTGCAACATTTCTAAACTGTAATTGAAGTATAAGTCAATTTATGTTATGATCCAGAGATTAGTTTAAAAAATGAAAAGTAAATAGTTCACCTTAACTAATGGCAGTATTTCAAAAAGAAAGAACATCCAGCTCTGGTAGATTACCTTAGGTTCAAGATGCATATTCTTTGTTTCTATCAGATCTTCAATGTTTGAAACAATCATGTTCCCATGTGACTAAATTTTTTCAACAGGCATTCCATATATAGCTGGAGATTTCTTCTCCCACTTCTTAATATCTCATCATGTTTTCTATAGGGGTTTTCTTAGGATAGATATTATGATTTATTGATAAAGTAGTTTTTCTGATTACCAAAATTGCCAGTAGTATATTTTTCTCCCATTCCAAATAAATAAGCCCTGAAGAAATTATTCTGAATCAATTTATTCTAAATCTGGACTGAGAAAGCTGAAGGAAAAATCTGCAGTAACTATTTTATGTTTATTTTGCGTCACACATTGTAGAGTGCTAAGAGAAGAGCAAATGCTTTAATTAAAAGAAACAATTTTCTTAGGAAAAACAATTGCTATGTTTGCTAACCGAAGCTAATGTGTTGCATACCCAAACTGGGGCTTTAATATATGCCAGTTTTTTAAATACCAACCAATGGTACTTGTGACTGTATATTTATTCAGTGTGATTGATAAAAATGTTTAATTAAATACTATGAGGGGTAATGCCTAGCTTTTTTTTTAATCAGATAAATTGAAACCATGAACTTCTGAGATTATTATTGTATAATTAGATAAAAACATCCAAAGAATAGAAAAGCCACCAAAAAAAATAAAAAGCTGCCAAAGTTCAAGATGGTTTTAAAACATTTGTTTGCATAAACACTAAATATAAATTGCCCAACTTGTTTCTTTTAACTGACCCCCCTCTCTCCTTTCTTTCTTCATTCATCCTGTATCTGCAGTATGCAGTGACTATAGGAGATAAGAATTGAAGAAAATACAGACCTTTCATCAAAGAGTTTTTGGATTAATTGTAGAGGATTGATTGTCTTATAAATAACAGATAATAAATGTGTAGGAAAAAAGAAAGCAAATAATATTATCAAGTTGAAGGGAGGAAACTCCATTCTAAGTGATTCAAGATTGACAAGTTTTCTGATTAAACAAATAAACTGCATCATTGACTTTATTTTAAACTCTTTTTGATATATAGAGAGTGGATATTTCACTAGTGTTCAAACTCTAAATTGGCCCATATCTCAGTATTAGCCATATATCATAGCTGTATTATCCTCAGGTTAATTATTTGTTTCTGCACTTGTATATTTTAGCAAGTGAGCATTGAATACTTTGCAAAAGGTATTTAATTCTTTGATAAAGTAATTTGTACAAGTGTTCAGCTATCTAATAGCTAAATAGCTCTACCCTGATCCTTCCATACTAACCTCCTGCTGCTACATTGTCTCCAGAAAAATTATTTTAATCCCATTTAGCTGTTTCATCTGGGATTTACCTCCATGTCTTTAAATAACAAGATTATCCTGCACACTTTATTTTTTTAAAATGATATAGCTACACCAAAAATGACAATTCAGAGTATTCTCTCATGCAAGTCTATTTGTTCGGTCCTCAGAAAACAATAACTAGTTTTCATTTGGCAATTTGAAAAATTAATTTATACCTTAACCTTTCTGAATAAAGGCATAATGTAGGTTTCCATTTGACAACCATATTTTCTGGTGTCAATTCAATTTATAGAATTTATTTGCGCAGTTCAGTTCAGAAGCTCAGTCATGTCTGACTCTTTGCAACCCCATGGACTGCAGCATGCTAGGCGTCCCTGTCCATCACCAACTCCCAGAGCTTGCTCAAACTCATGTCCCTCGAGTCGGTAATGCCATCCAACCATCTCATCCTCTGTTGTCCCCTTCTCCTCCCACCTTCAATCTTTCCCAGCATGAGGATCTTTTCAAATGAGTCAGTTTTTTGCATCAGGTGGCCAAAGTATTGGAGTTTCAGCTTCAGCATCAGAATATTCCAATGAATATTCAGGACTGATTTCCTTTTGGATTGACTGGTCTGATCTCCGTGATCCAAGGGATTCTCAAGATCTGCTCCAACACCACTTTTGAACACCAGTTCAAAAGCATCAATTCTCTGGCACTCAGCTTTCTTTATAGTCCAACTCTCACATCCATACATGACTACTGGAAAAACCGTAGCCTTGACTAGATGGACCTTTGTTGACAAAGTAATGTCTCTGCTTTTTAATATGCTGTCTAGGTGGGTCTTTTGTGTGTGTGTGTGTAGCAGAGTTTTATTAAAGTATAAAAAAAGACAGAGAAAGCTTCTGGCATAGACATCAGAAGGGGATGGAGAGTTCCCCTCTTGCTAGTGTTAGCAAGGGAGTTATGTACTTTTTTAATCAGTTATCAAAAGAATTTATTACAATAAATAAAAAGAATGTCTCCACTCCCATAGTTTACATTTTAAGAGAGCAGAAGGTTTTCAGGAAGGAGAAACTGTCTTTAAGCAGGATACATTGTTGTTATATAATCCTTAGTACAGGATTTAAACTGAGTTTGTTGTGTAATCATCAGTTCAGGGCTTAAAGATAAAAATGTTTTTTGTGACAAAGACTAAGGAATGTAGAGAAAAAAAAGATGTTTGTCCTTTCCTCCTGGAGAATTTCAGACCCTTATTTCCTCCTCCAGAGCCCCAGAGCCCTCTCTCCTCCTCAGGGACCTGGGACTTCTTATCAACCTGTCTAGGAATTGACTCTCTCATTCCCCCCTTTTCTTTTAGGAGAATTATGTTGCCAAGGGAAAGGGATGTCATTTTCATTCCATAACTACTTCCTGCTGTGATGGGGTACTGTCCCTAAATTGTTCAGGCAACATATTCTCCTAGACCTTATATTGAGGGTCTCTGATCCGGGGGCCCCAAGTAATAGTTGACCTAGACTTGCCCGTGAGTGTCCAGGAGTCTCCAGTGGAGGCGTGGGTCAGCGGTGGCCTCCTGCAGGGTTGGGGGCACTGAGAGTAGCAGTGCCTGCATGGGACTTTTTGAAAGAGGTCTCCTTTATATTCATTGCCTCCACCAGAGTTTGGCCTCAGATCAAATAACAGGGAAGGAACACAGCCCTGCCCTTCAACAAAAAAATTGGATTAAAGATTTACTGAGCATGGCCCCGCCCATCAGAACAAGACCTAGTTTTCCCTCAGTCAGTCTCTACCAATAGGAAGCTTCAGTAAGCCTCTTATCCTTCTCCATCAGAGGGTAGACAGACTGGAAACCACACAGAAAACTAACCAATCTAATCACATGGACCACAGCCTTGTCTAACTCAATGGAACTATGAGCCATGCTGTGTAGGGCCACCCAAGGCGGACGGGTCATGGTGCAGAGTTCTGACAAATGTGGTCCACTGGAGAAGGAAATGGCAAACTACTTCAGTATTCTTACCTTGAGAACCCCATGAACAGTATGAAAAGGCAAAAAGATAGGATACTAAAAGATGACCTCCCCAGGTCAGTAGGTGCCCAGTATACAATTGGAGTTTAGTGGAGAAATAACTCCAGAAAGAATGAAGAGATGATGAGATAAAGAATGGCCGGTAGGAGATAAAGTACACCTGCATTGTCAAACAAGCATTATGTCAGCATATTAGTCTTCTTACCTGTATTCTAAGCTTCTTGAGGGTGGGACTTATTTAAAAACACAGCTTCTCAAATTACCTAGAAACATGGGATGTAATTCTAGCAGTCACACCTCAGAAAGACAAAATACCACTTAGGCACAGTCCAGTAAAGGGCTGGGGACCAAGGATCACTGTATGAAGCCAGAGTTAGAAACATAAGTCAAAGGATAAAACTGACTTTCTGTCCAATGTGGATGTATCAGCTCAGGGAGATATTAACAGGTGATTTGAGTGAAGTAAATACAGGTAAAAATAAAGGAAAGTCCTGTGGAATCACTAGCAGAGGGCTGAGGCAGGAAACATACATAAACCCAAAGAGGGTTTAGACAAGCTTAGACATGGCACAATGCTTCTTAAAAGAAGGTGGGAATTGACTGTTATTTTTCTTTTAAAGAAATTTATTCTGTGAGCTAGAGGGTCTCCCAGGAGTGACAATTCTCCTGACATATTTCAGATGACACTTGTTAGCTATGCACCTTATGCAGTTATATACCTAGATTCCTCATCTGTAAAAGGAAAATGGTCATGGTGCCTTCCTCATTGTACTGTTAGGAAGATTAAATAGCTTTGGCATCTTGGTAGAAATTCAGTGTCTAGTAACTACTATTATTTCATCTGTGTTCCCCATGGCAAATAATGTTGATAATAATAATAGTCATATGGTGATCTGTTAGGTAAATTTTGCTACTAACTTCAATCTTCCCACCATGAGTAAGTAAATATTATCACTTGCATTTTCCAGATAGAGAAACAGAAGTTTAGCTGGATTAAGACACCTCTCTGAGCTCTCAAAAGTACTGAATCAGGATTTGAATCTTGAGAGTTTAATTCTGAGACATCTGATTCTTATTCAGGCTGCTCTTCTCTGACTTGAATCTTCCCATTGCTTGGCTGGGAGTTTCAGATGTGCTGAAGGGTTTCCTTCGGTCCTGGGAGGGACTTTTACTTCAATGTGTCCTACAAGTATATTTATGTGTGTGTGTATGGTGTATGTATACACTGGGAACATCAAACAGTGGGAAAGGAGAATGGTAGGCCCTCAGAAGATGCTGGTGAATTGAAGAAAGAGGTAAATTGGTTTTAAAGATTTTTGATTGGAAAGACTTTTCCATTCTCATCTCCTGCGGGTGTTTTCACCAGCCCTATGAAGCAGTCTTTGCCCTTGACAAATCCATCACATACGCCCCTTTCCATTTGATTCTTTTCTTCCTTCCCAGTATTTACTCCTGCTTGTGGGGCAAGCTGGGCTTGGCAAAGTAGCTATTTCACTAAGTAGTGACTCTACCCCTAGAAAGAGAGAGTCATGTACCCCAGTGTTCATAGCAACACTGTTTAAAATGGCCAGGACATGGAAACAACCTAAGTGGCCATCAGCAGAGGAATGGATAAAGATGTGGTACATATATACAATGAAATATTACTCAGTCGTAAAAGGAACAAAATTGCACTATTGTAGTGACATGGACAGACCTAGAGTCTGTCATGCACAGTGAAGTCAGTCAGAAAAACAAATATCATACATTAATTCATATATGTGAAATTTAGAAAAATGGTACTTATGAACCTGTTTGCAGGTCAGGAATAGAGATGCAGACACAGAATGGGCATGTGGACATGGGGTGGGGGAGGTCAGGATGGGATGAATTGAGAGAGTAGCATTGACATACAAGCATTACCATGTGTAAAACAATAGCTAGTGGCAAGCTACTGTATAGCACAGGGAACTCAGCTCAGTGCTCTGTGATGACCTACAGGGTGGGATTGAGGGGGAGGGGGTGGGAGGGAGGCTAAAGAGGGAGGGGGTATATGTATACATATAGCTGATTCACTTTGTTGTGTAAATCTGAAACTAACACAACATTGTAAAGCAATTCTACTTCAGTAAAAAAAATAAATAATAAAGTTTAGCCATGCTCCTACGTAATTTTTGCATACCTGCGTTGTGGTTCTTTTCACTCTGGTAGAAACTGGCCCTGTGATGGTCAGGCCTGCTGCTATGCAAGCTCCTTCAAGGTGATGTTGTTGTTGTTCACTCAGTCGTGTCTGACTCTTTGCAACCCCATGGACTGCAGCACGCAAGGCTTCCCTGTCCTTTACTGTCTCCTGGAGTTTGCTCAAATTCATTTCCATTGAGTTGATGATGCCCTCCAACCATCTCATTCTCTCCTCCTGCCCCGAATCTTTTCTAGCATCATGGTCTTTTTCAGTGATTTGGCTCTGCATCAGATGGCCAAAGTACTGGTGCTGGTTTCAGCATCCGTTCTTCCAATGGATATTTAGGGTTGATTTCCTTTAGGATTGACTGGTTTGATCTCTGTGCTATCCAAGGGACTCTCAAGAGTCTTATCCATCACCAGAGTTGAAAAGGATCAATTCTCGGCACTCAGCCTTCATTATGGTCCAACTCTCACATCCGTACATAGCTTTGACTATATGGACCTCTGTCAGCCAAGTGATGTTTCTGCTTTTTAATGTACTGTCTAGGTGTGTCATAGCTTTTCTTCCAAGGAGCAAGTGTCTTTTAATTTCATGACTGTAGTCACCATCTGCAGTGATTTTGGAGTCCAAGAAAATAAAGTCTGTCACTGTTTCCATTTTTTCCCCATCTATTTGCCATGAAGTGATGAGACTGATGCCGTGATCTTTGTTCTGTGAATGTTGAATTTTAAGCCAACTCTTTCACTCTCTTCTTTCACCTTCATCAAGAGGCTCTTTAGTTCCTCTTCACTTTCTGCCATTAGGGTGGTATCATCTGCATATATGAAGTTATTGATATTTCTCCCAGCAGTCTTTATTCCACCTGTGATTCTTTCAGCATGGCATTTGATATACTCTGCATATAAATTAAATAAGCAGGGTGACAACATACATCTTGAACATACTCATTTACTGATTTTGACCCAGTCTGTTGTTCTGTGTCTGATTCTAACTGTTGCTTCTTGACCTGCATACACATTTCTCAGAAGGCAGGTAAGGTGGTCTGGTATTCCCAACTCTTTAAGAATTTTCCATAGTTTGTTGTGATCCACATAGTCAAAGCCTTTAGTGTAGTCAATGAAGCAGAAGTAGATGTTTTTCTGCAATTCCCTTGCTTTTTCTATGATCCCAATGGATGTTGGCAATTTGATCTCTAGTTCCTCTGCCTTTGCTCAGTTCAGCTTGTACATCTGGAAGTTCTCAGTTCACATATTATTGAAGCCTAGCTTGAAGGATTTTGATTATTACCTTGCTAGCATATGAAATGAGCCTAAACATATGGTAGTTTGAAGATTCTTTGGCATTGCCCTTCTTTGGGATTGGAATGAAAACTGACCTTTTCTAGTCCTGTAGCCATTTCTTAGTTTTCCAAACTTGCTGACATATTGAGCGCAGCACTTTCATAGCATCATCCTTTAGGATTTGAAATAGCTCAACTGGAATTCCATCACCTCCACTGGCTTTGTTCATAGTGGTACTTCCTAAGGCCTACTTGCCTTCACACTCCAGGATGTCTGGCTCTAGGTGAGTGACCACACCATCGTGGTTTTCTGGGTCATTAAGATCTTTGTTGAGCTTTTTGCTTCCCTCATAGCACAGTAGATAAAGAATCTGCCTGCAATGCAGGAGACCTGGGTTTGATCCCTGGGTTGGGAAAACCCCCTGGAGAAGGGAAAGGCTACCCATTCCAGTATTCTGGCTTGGAGAATTCCATGGACCGTATAGAACATGGGGTCGCAAAGAGTTGGACACGACTGAGCGACTTTCACTTCCACTTTGTCTCTGTTACCTTGTATGTGGTTTGAGGCCCATATTCTCCTCACTAGGGTCTGATACATTAATTGAAGCAAAATCTTTTAAGATAGTCAAACTACTGTCTTTAATTGAAACCCTGTTTTGGATTACAAAGATGAAACATGAGTTTTGGACTCCATTTACAGTATATATGGTTTGCAACTTCTCTTTTGTTGGCAGTATTATATTTTTGACAAGTAGAAAACCATAGCAAAGTTTTTAAAGGCTGAGAGATATGAATTAATCTGTCTAGGGTATCCCATCAAAATCTAGATGTAAATTTTGCTTCAGCCTGATTTTTTTTTAATTGATCACTTGGTCTTGAGTGTTTTTGAAACTCCTATGTACAAAGAAAGTAGAATACAAATGCAAGCGATCTATGAGTGATTTGACAACTTTCCAGCATTATAGAGATTGCATTATTTAAATCCTTCCTTCACATTCCAGTGGTTTCCTAATCACCCGTTGTATGAAAGACTTTCTTAGACTTCTGCTGAAGCAGCTCTGATTAGGGAAGGAGGATTTTTACATATTCTAAGACATCTTAAAATATACAAGGTTAGTTATCCAGGAAATTATTGTCTGAGAGTAAGATTCTATTTGATGGTTTTGATTTATACTCATTGGACCCTATATAGAAAAGAAGGATCTTCCAAGAATACCAAGATGTCATGAACATGATTTAAAGATTTTTGAGTGGAAAAAGGTTTTCATTCTAATCAAAGAAAAGAGAATTGTAATCTGGAAATGTCCTGTGGCCTGCTGATATATTTTTTTTCCCTGTCTTTGTTATCATCAGCCTTTCTTAATATGTTTTCTTTTTAAATTGCAGTAACTCCTGGAATTTTAATATTCTAATCAAATTTCGTGGTGCCCTACTGAAAGGAGCCAAATGAACAGCTGAAGTTGCAGCATCACGATTCAGAAACCTCATTGTATTTATAAGGAGCTTTTTTTTAAAAAAAGGCTCTGAGATCAGAAAGACTCAAGAGTCATTTCTTTCCTCTTTATTTCTTCCTTTATTAAGCTAAGTTGCCTATGAATTATAGCTATTTTAGTAAATTTCCTATTGATGGTGTATTAGTCATTTTTAATGAAATTTTCTTTCTATGTGAGGCACTTTGACCATAGTTCCTATCACCATGGCAACCAGTTTGTTGGTATTAATAGTGCCAGAGTCATGGATTTTATTCCCAGAATTGACCCCTTAATATTACACCATTTTAGATTTTCAGGTGCATCCAGGCCAGTGGTTTCCAAATGTATGCTTCCAAGTATATGTTTCAACAGAGACCATGAAAGGTGTTCATCAAATACATCTTGATATTTGGGGTAAAGGGGCATAACCACCCCCAGACTTTCCAACGTGTGAACTGTAGACCTTAACCTATAAATCCTGTAAATGCTGTTAAAAATGTGGATTTGGAGACCATTAAGCTGATCTACTGAATTAGAATCTTTGGGAGTCCTAGAAACTACATGTTAAGCAAGGAAACTAAGTCTAGTCTGTTTACTGTTCAGTTCAGTTCAGTTGTTCAGTTGTGTCCGACTCTTTGTGACCCCATGGACTGCAGCACACCAGGCCTCCCTGTCCATCACCAACTCCTGGAGTTTACTCAAACTCATGTCCATTGAGTTGGTGATGCCATCCAGCCATCTCATCCTCTGTCGTCCCCTTCTCCTCTCGTCTTCAATCTTTCCCAGCATCAGGGTCTTTTCAAATGAGTCAGCTCTTTGCATCAGGTGGCCAAAGTATTGGCGTTTCAGCATCAACATCAGTCCTTCCAATGAATATTCAGGACTGATTGCCTTTAGAATGGACTGGTTGGATCTCCTTGCTATCCAAGGGACTCTCAAGAGTGTTCTCCAACACCACAGTTCAAAAGCATCAATTCTTTGGTGCTCAGCTTTCTTTAGAGTCCAACTCTCAAATCCATACATGACTACTGGAAAAACCATAGCCTTGATTGTTTACTGTGGGAGACCAAAAATAGCATTTTCACTTACAGAGGTCAGCAGATCATCATTACATCAGCTGTTCATAAATAGCTGATTTTCAAATGCTTTCTTCAAATCCCAATGGTTTCTTAATCATCTATAGAATGAGGACTTTTCTAGACATTTAATATTTTTTATCATATTAGAAAACACATAAAATAAGACCTACCCTCCTAACCAAATTTAACGGTACATGATAGTAGTGTGAACTCTGAGCACCATGTTGTACAGCAGATCAGTAGAACTTTTTCATCTTGAATGACTGAGACTTCATACCTGTTGAACATCATCCACCGCCCCCCCCCAGATTATTGTAGACTTTTGATAGAGCAGTTATTTTGTTTTTTAAAAAAATTTTATTGGAGCGTACTTGATTTACAATGTTGTGTTATTTTCATGTGTACAGCAGAGTGAATCAGTTATACATATACATAAGTCCACTCCTTTTTAGATTCTTTTCCCATATAGGCCATTATAGAGTATAAAGTAGAGTCCCCTGTGCTATACAGTAGGTCTCTATTGGTTATCTGTTTTATCCATAGTAAGGTGTATATATGAATTCCTAGCTCCCAATTTATTCCTCCCCACCCTCTTTCCACTTTGGTAAACATAAATTTGTTTTATCTGCTATTAACTATTTCTTCTTTGTAAATAAGCAGCTCTGGCCAAAGAAGAGGGATTTTCTTCATTCCACTCAAGTAGGCAAAATGTCAAAATTCAAAAGTACATTTAATTTAGTGGTTCAGTTAAATAAGCAAGATATTTGTGCTTTACTTTCTTATATATATATATAACCAGTATTACCTGCTTGAAAGTTGTGTTGCATGTAGGAAGAATCAGAATGAATGATAGAATCTACAAATTTAGAGTCAGTTTAAGAATCTGAAGAAAAGCATAGGAATTTTAAGTTATTGTTTCTTTTGTATAGTACAGCAGACAAGTGATAGGGAAATCTAAACAAGTAATAACAACTGACATTTAATATGGATTCATCCTTCTCTAAGGTCGTATTTTCATTGTTTCCTTAACCTGGGTAGGTACATGGTTATAATCTGTTTGGTGGCAGCCAGCAACCACGGTCCCTAATAAACATATATAATTTGCTTCATTTCTACTCAGGCTTTTACAAACGTGCTTGATGATATGGCAACAAACAAACATCAAATGACTGTTAGTTAACCATATACAAGAAACCACTAGTAACTGAATGGGTTATAAATATAATCTTAATAGTCCAAAGACAAACAATATTGAAAAAAGATGTGTGTTTTCCCTGGGTTATTCCACTTTTAAAGGTAGTATTAGGATCAAAACTCAGATTTTTATGAAACCAAACACAAGTCTACATTATGGGGTTCTATCTTTTGTACAGAGATGTAGAAAGAGAGTGAGAGAGGCAAAGAGACCCTCCATTAAACAGTACTTTCTGGGATTGAAGTTTAGACACTTTGAAAGGAACATATTAACCTTTCCCTCCTTTTTTTCATGCAAATCAAATCAATGGACGTTGAACAAATTATAAATCCAGCAAGTACACAATACGAACATAGATTTCATAACCCTTTTGAAATTGAAGACTTGGGGGTCATTGCTTTGTCACTTTCCAGTCACAGAAAATAATCTCTTCATTTCCATCCCTTTGGACCCTTAGCTTTGCCAAATGTGCAAAGAATTCTGTTAAATTATAAGGGCAACTCATTTTAAAGGTTAAAGGATGAGATGCAATTAGCCTCTAAATTCAGACCTGATTATTGAAGTCAGATTATCCTTGGTTTAGAACAATGTAACCAGACATTTTAATGCATAAATGTATCCACTAGTGGACAATTAGAGTTGTCAGTTAAGTTGTCAGTTTGAAGAGGCAGGTTAAAATGAAAGTGGTAGTGTCTTTGTGACCTGTGCTAAGAAATATCTCTCTGGAAATAACAATCGTGAGTTTTGAATTGGTGAGAGAAGTAGCAGAATCTAATTATGGATAAAGTACCAGTGCCTACATCCTTTTCATATACATCACAACAACTGAGCCGTGAAAAGTTGGATATTGGGTAGATATTCTAGAAAAGGCAGCATGATTGGTAATCAGGTAGCCAAGAGGATCAAGCAGTTTTTGTAGCCTGTGTTTTTAAAGTAGCATTCTGGCTGGAAAGAAAGAAGGATGAAAGAGAACTTTGTTTTCTTTACCTTTTATCTCTCTCTTATTTTACATGCCTGTTTATGAAGGAGAATTCTGGTTTTCACTGAGCATGAAATAGCAGCTTCCTATCTGATGGCTAATTAGTCATTTTTAATGATCTTTATTCCTCTGAGACACTTTGTCCAAAGTGCCTGCCACCATGGCAACCAGTTACTTAGTGCATTAGGCTAAAAACAAAACATTTGTGTGGGATGAAAACTGCTTTTTTAAATTCAAATTTGTATTTAATTGAGTGACTTATAATGGGAGGTGAGATGAGAGGTAATTAACCCATACTGTAAAGAGTTTTCTCAGGATTAAAGACCTGGGTGAAGCATTCCAGATCCAAACCCCAGCCTGCAAATAGCAACTATGGGACTGTGAATCCCTAGACAAGCAAGAGAACAGGGCTGGGACTTTACATGGGTGTGGTCAGCTAATTAGTAGAAGGCAATGGCACCCCACTCCAGTACTCTTGCCTGGAAAATCCCATGGATGGAGGAGCTTGGTAGGCTGCAGTCCATGGGGTTGCTAAGGGTTGGACACAACCGAGTGGCTTCACTTTCACTTTTCACTTTCATGCATTGGAGAAGGAAATGGCAACCCACTCCAGTGTTCTTGCCTGGAGAATCCCAGTGATGGGGAGCCTGGTGGGCTACCGTCTATGGGGTCACACAGAGTCGGACACGACTGAAGTGACTTAGCAGTAGCAGTAGGTCAGCTAATTGGGGAAGAAAAAACAATCAACATTTTGATCCAGGTCAGTACTGTGGATTAGCAGTAATAAGTTCTCTTGTTCAGAAGACAGAAGTTATTCTTAATATTAGATGTCATGGTAGCATTTAATTTTGCACTTTGTCTTGTCTATCACAGTCTTTTATATTCTTAAGAATGGCAAAATGTTAAAATGGGTATAAGGAAAAATGATGAAGATAAGTAGATTCATATATGATACTATCAATAGTATCAATAGTTCTCACTCTAAAATTTGTCCTCTTTCCCCTTTTCTTCAAAATGCTGTATTTTGCTCCATTATAAACTTGTAATATTGAGGTGAGGGGGAGGTTGTATTTCTCTCTACTACCAGTTACATCCAAAAACATTAGTGAAGTAACCTAGATGAGACAATTGTTACCTAGTAACTAAGACTTTTTTAGTTCCTCTTTACTCTCTGCCATAAGGGTGGTGTCATCTGCATATCTGAGGTTATTGATATTTCTGCCGACAGTCTTGATTCCAGCTTGTGCTTCTTCCAGACCAGCATTTCTCATGATGTACTCTACATATAAGTTAAATAAGCAGGGTGACAATACAGCCTTGACATACCCCTTTTCCTATTTGGAACCAGTCTGTTGTTCCATGTCCAGTTCTAACTGTTGCTTCCTGACCTGCATATAGGTTTCTCAAGAGGCAGGTCAGGTGGTCTGGTATTCCCATCTCTTTCAGAATTTTCACAGTTTATTGTGATCCACACAGTCAAAGGCTTTGGCAAAGCCTCTTGATGAAAGTGTAAGAGGAGAGTGAAAAGTTGGCTTACAGCTCAACACTCAGAAATGAAGATCATGCCATCTGGTCCCATCACTTTCATGGGAAATAGATGGAGAAACAGTGGAAACAGTGTCAGACTTTATTTTTTGGGCTCCAAAATCACTGCAGATGGTGATTGTAGCCATGATAAATTAAGGACACTTACTCCTTGGAAGGAAAGTTATGACCAACCTAGGTAGCATATTCAAAGGCAGAGACATTACTTTGCCAACAAAGGTCTGTCTAGTCAAGGCTATAGGTTTTTCCAGTGGTCATGTATGGATGTGAGAGTTGGACTGTAAAGAAAGCTGAGTGCTGAAGAATTGATGCTTTTGAACTGTGGTGTTGGAGAAGGCTCTTGAGAGTCCCTTGGACTGCTAGGAGATCCAATCAGTCCATTCTGAAGGAGATCAGCCCTGGGATTTCTTTAGAAGGAATTATGCTGAAGCTGAAACTCCAGTACTTTGGCTGCCTCATGCGAAGAGTTGACTCATTGGAAAAGACTCTGATGCTAGGAGGGATTGGGGGCAGGAGGAGAAGGGGCAACAGAGGATGAGATGGCTGGATGGCATCACTGACTCGATGGACGTGAGTCTGAGTGAACTCCGGGAGTTGGTGATGGACAGGGAGGCCTGGCGTGCTGCGATTCATGGGGTCACAAAGAGTCAGACACGACTGAGTGACTGAACTGAACTAAGAGTTTGCCTTAATTCACACTCATAGTATATAATATAATTTCGTTGCTAAATTTGTGAATATAAATGACATTTTCAGTTCTTTAATCTCTACTTTTCCTCCCACATCAAAACACATTAAATGTTTAGTAAATTGAAAAAAGTATTACTTCTATTTTTGTTTGAAATTAATATATAAACTAACATTTTGGTGAAGTTTATTATTCTTCCATAAATAGTATGCTTGATTACGAGAAGATCAGAAATCTACAAAGGAGAAAACTAACCGCCCTTAGTCATTTCCCAAGGTCCTTAGTCTAAAACATTGTGACATTTTGTCAAAAGATTGAGTCACATAAAATAAAAATGTATGTAGACCAAGCAGTTGACTACCAGTTTGCATCCTGAGGTACTTCAACAAAATGATATCAGTACAAAATCTTAACCAGCTAGATTGCCAAAGAAAGAGGAATTCTGATTAGTTGAATTTTCTGCTTAATGAAAAATGAATCAAGACTTTTTTTTTTTTTTTGGTATCAGTTTTGTTGCTGCTGCTCCTAAGTCTCTTCAGTCGTGTCTGACTCTGTCGACCCCATAGATGGCAGCCCACCAGGCTCCCCCGTGCCTGGGATTCTCCAGGCAAGAACACTGGAGTGGGTTGCCATTTCCTTCTCCAAAGCATGAAAGTGAAAAGTGAAAGTGAAGTCGCTCAGTCATATCCGACTCTTCACGACCTCATGGACTGCAGCCTACCAGGCTCCTCCGTCCATGCGATTTTCCAGGGAAGAGTACTGGAGTGGGGTGCCATTGCTTCCCCGAGTTTTGTTGCTAAAGAGTTCCAAATTCATATTTCCTGCATATTTCTCTTAAAATACACTGACACAATTTTATTGCATTCTTTGGTAAGTGAGATTCTTGCTGGTACAACGTGTCCTAATTCTGAACAATTTTCATGGTATTTGCTCAAGATATAAATGATAAAGTCAATGGGGATAAATGTACTGTTCCCAAATCTATAATGACCACATATTCCTTTCCCACTACATCCTATGGTTTAAGTATATGCAATTCTCTAATGAAAAATGAATTTTAATTCATCTATAAGTGCTACCAAATTCTTTGTAACATGGTCATTAGAGTTTTTCTTAGAAAAACTGGCTTGAAGTATAACTATTACGTGGAGAGAATAATCAGTAGTATTTTTACATAATGATGAACTGATATTTTATTGACTGTTAAGTGTAGGTCAGATACTTTTCTAAACAGTTTTCATGTATTATCTCATTTAAGTCCACATTCACTGTGATATAGGTAGTTTAATTTCCATTTAACAATGACAGAAACCAAGGCATAGAGAGATGACTTATTTGGTCTAAGTGCGTATATATAGTTATATGTTGGTCATTAATGAGATGTTATAAAATAGCTCTTGCTAATTGAAAAACTGCGGATCTGCTCTAGATCACAACATATATTAAAAAAATTGGGGAAGACTTGGTTTTGGTCATTTGTCAGTTACTAAAGTTTGAAGTGAGATAAGAAATCTGGTTGGTAATATGTAATAATTGGGCTCAGGTTAGCTGTAGTTTATTCCAAATGGGTATGACAGAGAGGTCTATTTATTGGTCTCCATGGTGATCCGGAGATGTATGTCGATGGGAAGACATAACTGTGTCACCTAGAGTGCATCTGCTTAGTATTCCTTGAGAATACCTGCTTTTAGCCCTGTTTGAGGTATTTAGAGCTGCAGCAGTCATGGTCTCTGGGGCCTCAACAGAATCCGGGCGCTTGTTTGCCAGGCAGACCTGAAATAACGGTTATTTATTTATAGCCTCTGGCACTGTCTGAAACATTCTGCACCACAACTAGGTTAACAGCTTCAAGTTAATGTAAACACTCTGAAAACGAAAGCGCCGGGTGCT